>NC_140167.1:73446638-73507844 GCF_963971535.1 Notolepis coatsorum
TGAAAGCTTTTTTTAATAATGCACTTAATACCGACCAGGGCATGCCCCCCCCCCCCCCCCCCCCCCCCCCCCCCCCCACCTGTAGTATATATGCAGATGTGGTGCCCTACCTAGCCTCTTCCTAGGGGCCATCAGGGAGGAAAAACATGACGCTTCACCAGGAATCATATAACTAGGATTTTGAATAATAACCATTGTTATATTTCATGCTAGCTCTGCATCTTTCTTTGCCTATTGGTCTAAGGGGCAAAGTAAGCGTACCACTGATCAATGTACCCCCTGATGACCAATGTACGCAGTGATTAACACAATGGCGCCCGACCACGGAGACCTCCGTGTTTCGATTCCACCCGTTGTGGACAGAAGCACGGATATATCCGTGGCAAGTTGTTTTTGCTTTTATTCCATTTTAATAACCTATTCAAGGTCGCCGAGCGGCACTGCAGATGTACCCTACTCTTTGAATTCGCCAACGTGCATTACCGGCCAGATCCTCTTAGGGGCGCTGTCGCGATAATGGAGTGTGCCCTGTGGCTGAACGGTGGACTATTTTTTTTTACTTTCAATGGAGATTTCAGTTAGCAGGATTCTGGATCTGCAGCCTGTAGCTTGGATTACGTATTGCATTGCAGATTTCACCATGCAATAAGGGGATTTATCATCAGCCAATGGACATATCGATCTACCAGATAGCGATCGATAACGGGGAAATGCTCGGGGGGATCCCACCGGACCACGGTAAGATCTTTTTCACGTAAAGTACATCCCGGTCGGGCCTATGAGGCTAATGAGGCTAACGCGGTTATTGGTAATCAATAATCAGAAATGACGTCCCCCGCCCCCCCCCCCCTTTCATGCATACATGTGTGAGGATCGTGCCGATCATATGCAGTTTGAGTTTTAACTGGAGCGTATCTATAACCGAAATGCCATTGGATTTTACGTTATTAGCTATTAGCCCATTATTTCGGCTTCCAGGAAATATACTAGACCAAATCCGGTATAAAGCTTATATTCACGGCGCTATAAAATGAGAACGTATTGATGAAATTATTTTTTCTTTAAGCCATTTTGAAGGGACGGTTTATGGTCTCAATTCACAATGAGAATGGACAGATAGCAATACTATAAAGTATAGATTTAGCTCTACAAACAGCCCCACGTCTGTTTACATTCCCCGGTCCTCTTGAGATTAATTAGACTCATCCCAGTGGCCGCGAAAGTGTTAATACACGCCAGCCAGACATCCAGAGTTGACAAAGCAGATGGGACAACACACATACACTTGAATTTCCCCAGGGGATTAATAAGGGAACACTTGAAACACACTCAGTATATTCAGTTTTCCTCCAATAGAATAATCAGAGTCAAAATAAGTGATATACCCATGTTTAAAAGTCACAGTATAACACTCCACCAAAACGATGGTGGCTTGGCTTGACACATACAACTAGATGGAGCTAGACTGATGTGAGGGGGGAACTCCAGCACTGAGGACAGGACTCTCAGCCAAGTCCAACAGGTGGAGCCAGATAAAGAGCCAAGTCCAACAGGTGGAGCCAGATAAAGAGCCAAGTCCAACAGGTGGAGCCAGATAAAGAGCCAAGTCCAACAGGTGGAGCCAGATAAAGAGCCATGTCCAACAGGTGGAGCCAGATAAAGAGCCAAGTCCAACAGGTGGAGCCAGATAAAGAGCCAAGTCCAACAGGTGGAGCCAGATAAAGAGCCAAGTCCAACAGGTGGAGCCAGATAAAGAGCCAAGTCCAACAGGTGGAGCCAGATAAAGTGACACAGAGAGGAACAAGAGAGTGTGTCCTCCGCTGAGACCTGTCTAAACATCACCGTCATCTTTCAGTGTGCGCCAATTGGCATGTAGCGTAGTTCAATAGGCGAAGCGAGTCGTGGAGCTAGTATGCAGTATAACAATGTCAGATAACAATATAACAATATAACAGTGTAATATAACAATATAACAATGCCTTACTGGCACAATCCTGTTTTAACTAAGAGATTCACTGAAGAAAATAACTATTTCCATGCATGGATTACTAGATTTAGATACAATACATTCTCTTGGGCATTTCCTGGTTGTTAAATACTTCACCTACAAACTTAATACAGTTCTGGCAGCACAATATTGATGTAATTAAGAACTTTTCTGAATAAAAAGTACATTTTAAATGCATCGTTTATAAAGTAAGTAGGGCTAAAGCATGGGTTTTGACAAAAAAGAAAATAAAGAAATTATGGACTAACAACAGACCTGGCCACTGGTAGCACAGGATTGATTGAGTAGGACACTATAAATCAACGAGACCTTCTGATAGCAGGGTTGATTGAGTAGGACACCATGACTCATTGAGATATTTTGATAACAGGGTTGATTGAGTAGGACACCATGACTCATTGAGATATTTTGATAACAGGGTTGATTGAGTAGGACACCATGACTCATTGAGATATTTTGATAACAGGGTTGATTGAGTAGGACACCATGACTCATTGAGATATTTTGATACCAGGGTTGATTGATTGGAAACCATGACTCAATGAGACCTTCTGATAGCAGGGTTGTTTGAGTAGGACACCATGACTCAATGAGACCCTCTGATAACAGGGTTGTTTGAGTAGGACACCATGACTCAATGAGACCTTCTGATAGCAGGGTTGATTACCTTCTGATGGCAAGAAGCCTGGATCGAACCGTGAACATTCAGGTTACCAGAGGACCGATCAACCTCCTGAGCCACTGCCATCCAAATTCCTTTATTTAAGTAAAAGTAGAATACCCAGATAAAATAGTACTCTGATAAAGGTAAAAGCCCTTCATTCAAACAAAATTGTACTTACGTAAAGGTAGAAAAGCATATGACATTGAATGCATTTATGTATTAACCACATATTCATCGGTTACAAATTGGGCTAGTTTTGCATAACACGCCTGACGATTGCATACCCAAAGTAATTAGCTATTTATTATACTTTGATACTTTGTACTTATAGCACATGCATGGGTATGGTCTCTTTTGAAAGGAAACATTCTGATCTTTGTGTGCTAATGAAATAGAGTTACAGAGGTTTGAACACACTGAAGTAAACGTTTTGTGTCCTCTCATTTCTGTTTATTTGTTGCCAGATGCCTGTGTTTAAGTTCCAGCTGAGAGGTAGGAGCTGGAAAACATAACTGTTCCATAGCCTGAAGTCTTATCTGCAGTACAGGTCCAACATTTATAACAATCCCAAGGAAAATGAGTGTTTTACAAAGGTTTTTGTAATGTGTGTACCGGCCTTAATTCGGCATTATTATCCAAAATGGCAGTCTGCTTCCATTGATTCTGAGGCTCTAGTCAAAACAAAGGACTTCCCTGGCTTCTTCTACCCCTTTCTCGTTGCGATCAGCCCCCGCATGGGATAGCGTTGACTCCAGAATTTCATTGGCTACAAAGGTGGTCAATAATGTTCGCCATCAGCGGTGACTGGTCCGTTCAGGACCCAACCAAACTGGACGTGGTCACTTGTCCGAATGGCTTGTCAAATGGCGCTCGTCGGATGTTTTGTCTTGTAACTCGAGACTGGAATCACATAATAGGTAGAGTAGGGTGACGATCGAAAGGCGGCAAATTCAACTTTCCAACAATGTATTGGTTGATTGTCAAAAATGCAGCCCGGAGCTTGCAGACGAGGGCAAAGTGCCGTTATCTCATCAGGTAACATACAAAGTAAGTAAGTAAGTAAGTAAGTAAGTAAGTAAGTAAGTAAGTAAGTAAGTAAGTAAGTAAGTAAGTAAGTAAGTAAGTAAGTAAGTAAGTAAGTAAGTAAGTAAGTAAACTTTATTTCTATAGCACCTTTCTCAGATAAAATCACAAAGTGCTTCACAGAAGTAAAACATAGCAACATAGAGATGAACGCACTACACATAAAATAATTCTGACACATCGTAAGCATAGGCATAGTTACAATTAAATAACTAAATATGAGTGCAACTAAAAACAAAACAACAATTATAAATAAATAAACAACGTATACAACCAGGAATTATTTAAAAGCCTGTCTGAATAAAAACGTTTTCAACTGTTCCTTAAAAGTGGATAGGGAGTCAAGTGAACGCATAGAAAGGGGGAGGGTGTTCCAAAGGGTAGGGGCCATAAATTGGAAGGACCGGTCACCTTTTGTTATTAACCGGGTCCGTGGGACAACCAGGAGATTTTGGTGGGAGGACCTAAGTGCACAACTGGGGGAGTAGGGGCGCAGTAAATTAAAAATGTACACAGGGGATCTACCTTGGAGGGCTTTAAAAGTTAAAACAAGAATTTTAAAATGGACACGATAATTAATGGGGAGCCAATGTAGAGTGGATAAAATAGGGGTGATGTGGGCACGCCTACTTGTCCCAGTTAAAAGCCTTGCCGCTGCATTTTGAATGATTTGCAAGCGGTTTAGCACAGATTTATCCAGACAGGTAAAAATTGAATTGCAATAGTCCAGGCGTGATGAAATAAAAGCATGGATGATCATTTCTGTAACTGAGGGGTACAATTCCCTGACTGTATTGATAAGTATGGTATCATTAAACCACTACCGTCTTATGCACTTTAATTACTGGCCATACAGTACATGATATATATAATGATGAACACTTCCCACAATGAAATCGGTTCCACACAAAGTTGTAATTAAGTATTTATTGCAGCAAAAGGTACATAATATACTTCTCTATTTCACTTTGAATGCGCTTATAAGGCAAAGGAATGTGCGTAGGCAAATCAATAACGAATGTCCATTCTCTGGTTACGCAGGAGGTAATTATACAACCTGAATCTTAGGGAATTATATCTATGGTACACTAGTAATATAGCGGGAGATACTGGAAGGGTCCCCCCGGTTGTAAGCCAGCAAGGGTAGAGGATCTGTCGGTAATAGAGTCTGGGTCAACGATGATAAGGAGACTCCGAGTACGGGAGACGGTGCAATAAGATCTTGATCCACAGACGAATACAGCTGTTCTCCGTAGCCTGTAGCTCCACAGGGAAGAAAGCTAGCCTGCCTCAGGCTTCTGAGGGGCAGACTCGACGTGGCTCCTCACAGGGTAAATCCCACACACTGGTGGGCGTCGGCGATTCTCCGCTCCATTAATTACAGGACCAAAAGCAAATATAATCCAGCCGAAAAGGGCTATGCAGTCGTCGGGTAGATAATCCAGTGTACATGTCCACACGGTCCTCGTCTAGGGCTCCTCGGGTGAAAGCGCCATGAAAGCAGCCCAGCCTGGATAAGCACTCTAGCTGATACGAGGAAAACGTTGGTGATGCTGGTCACTGTAGAACTTTAGCCGCACGATACACTATACACAAATAGACTATTACTGATTTAATAGAATATGTCGCACTCGACGGTATAGCGCCAAACTCTGACACTTCAGTTATTAATTCGCACGCGGTCTCAATGCTCTATTTGGGGCCAAACAGGCCATACTTCACCGCACGTCGTATCGTGGGTGAGGCTTCAACTTATTGGGTAACATACTTCTGTATTCACCTGCGCCGTATTTATACGCTTAGATGAATAAACTAGTACCTGCTTTATTCCTGTCTCATATCCTTGCGCAATACCATTCATGTCCAGGCATGTCCCCGGCGGTGACTTTGAACCTGACTTTGGAGGCATGGCCTTGGCGCCTGTGGACCGCTGTCCAATAGGAGAATGAAATATTATGGTCTGTACTAGGCTAAAGGGATATTCCGTGTATATGTACAAGGAATATACAAGGGATATCAAACGATATACAAATATTATGCAATATATATCAATCAATAAATATATATATTCGGTTTAATCTGATCCTTTGTAACAGCCGCCTCCTAATTAGTCCCACCTAATTAGCTAAGCAGAGACAGATTAACCGCACTGTCCACTACTCAATGTCTGTTGTGAGGGGTAGGGCAGTTCACAAAGTCATGGGGTCATGGTCGTCATCAATAGTCTCGGGGAGCCTTGGCAACTCTATTAGCCTCGCCACGGGTCGGGTGTAGATCCGCCCTTGGACGAGCACTTCGGCTGCTCGGACCTTTCCGTCGGCACCGATGATCACTTTGCTTACGCGGCCGGCCGGCCACATAGCTCGGGGTAGTGACTGGTCGATAATCATGACGACTGTTCCTTCTGTCAAATTGTCTCTCTCTTTCACCCATTTCTGGCGGGTCTGTAGAGACGGTAAATAGTGGAGTAGGAAGCTGTTCCAAAACTTGTCAGCCAATACTTGACTGTACCTCCACATTCTTCGGCCGTTCGCTTCTTCAGGCCTGTACATTGTCTGTGGTAGCGCGGGGTCCAGCCGCTCCATCAAGAGTGTGTTGGGGGTGACTGGGTCGACATCTGCTACATCACTTGAGACGTAACCGAGGGGCTTTGAGTTCAATACTCCCTCGATCTCCGTGAGGACTGTCATTAGGACTTCTTCCGCCACGGTCTGGGCCCCAAGCACGGCGTACAGGGCTGTCTTTATTGAACGTACTTCTCGTTCCCAAGTTCCACCGAAGTGAGGTGCATTCGGGGGATTAAACTGGAAGTCAATCTGGTATGGAGCGAGGTGGGTCTTAAGTTCTGGGCCCATAGCTTGGAAGCTCTCTCTCAGCTCTCTTTCTCCGCCTTTGAAGTTTGTCCCGTGATCAGACAATAATATAGACGGTTTGCCTTTCCGCGATGTGAATCTTCGGAAGGCCATAAGGAATGAGTCTGTGCTCATGGTTGGAAGGAGTTCTATATGCATCGCTCGGGTGGTCATGCATTTGAATACAATACCCCACCGCTTCTCGGTTCCTCTTCCTTTCTTTACATACTGTACAGCGGGCCGAAACAGTCCATACAGGTGGAGTGAAAAGGCTTGTCGCCGAGTCGGAGGCGACAGGGAGGTAGGTCAGCCATCCGGGGTATACTGGGCTGCGCTCGCCATTTACGACAGTCTAGACAGGTTCGCTGGAAGCGCCGCACTGCTTCTCTCCCTTGCAGTATCCAATAACGACGTCTGATCTCCGCGAAGACTCTCTCTGCCCCGGCGTGATGCACATCCTCGTCGTATTTCTTTATGATCAGCTCTGTGACCTTGTGTCGGCTGTTTAAGACTATCGGGTACTTGACGTCATCCGGTAAGTCTGGAGCTCTCCGCAGACGACCACCCACTCTGATGAGACCATGGGCGTCGCTCTCGGGGGCTAGGTGGAGCAATCTGCTGTCTGATGGGAGGGGCTTGGCTCCCTGTAGACAGTCTAGCTCATCGGGAAACGAGTATCTCTGGGCTCGTTGTAGGAGAAGAAGTTCTGCTTCTTCGTAGTCAGCTGCAGTAATGTCAGTAGTGAGCTGAACCTCTGGGTGGTGCCACAGGAATGTCTTTAGCTGCGCACTCTCTAGGGTGAGGCAATCGTCTATGTCGGGGTCTGTGGAGACGAGTGTGGTCAATCCACAGAACATAGATTTCTTGTTCTCGGCCTCCTCTTTACTCGCTGCCCGTGGGGTGGGTGTAGGCCACTCTTCTTCCGGGAGCTTGAGGAACTCTGGCCCGTCACTGTATAGGTTGTGACGGGTGAGGTCATCCAGGGACATTCCCCGGGTGATGACGTCAGCTGGGTTGTGTTTTGTGTCCACATACCTCCAGCTTGCTACTTCTGTTAAATCTTGAATCTCTGTGACTCTGACTCCCACGAAGACCTTGTATCTGCACGAATCAGACCGGATCCATGTGAGTACTGTCGTGGAGTCTGACCACAAGATTGTTCTTTGCACCGGGATGGTGAGTTCACGTTGGATCAACGTAGCGAGTTGCGCTCCTGCTAGGGCTGCGCAGAGCTCCAGACGCGGGATAGATTGTTGCTTGCGTGGGGCCACTCCTGAGCGAGCCAGGATGAAGGCAGTATGTATCTCTCCTCCCTCCTCTCGGGCACGCAAGTAGGCCACCGAACCGTAGGCCACCTCGGAGGCGTCGCTGAAGACGTGCAGGTCCATCTGGCACGTCTCCGGCCTCACTGTGGGTGGGAAGCAGCTGCGGCGCATGTTGACACCTGGGAGCGAGCTGAGCTCTGTCTCCCACTCTCTCCATGTGGATGCAAGGTGCTCGGGTATGGGGTCGTCCCAGCCCTGGTCCTTGTCCCATAACGCTCTTACAATCATCTTTGCCCTGGTGGTGTAAGGTAGAATACATCCCAACGGGTCATATTGTCTGGCGAGTGTTCTGTATACACTCCGTCTGGTGGTCGGTAGTGCAGTCGACCTTCCCTGCTCCTTGGTCAGGGGTGTGTGTTTATAATGGAGCGAGTCTGTTTTGAAGCGCCAGACTAGTCCTAATGTCATTTCTTGGGCTTCTCCTGGGATGGTCGCCATCCAGGTCTCGCTGCTTGCTGCCTTGTCCTCGGGGGAGAGGCTGCGCAATACTTGCGGGTCACTGCTGGCCCACTGCCTGAGATCAAAGCCGCCTTTGATCAGGGAGGCGCGGAGCTTGAGTAGAAGGGCCTCGGCTTCTTCTGGCGTCGAGACGCTTTGCAGACAGTTGTCCACGTAGAAACTATTTCCTACACTTTGTCGGACCTCTTCATCAGCTGCTGGGTCCTCTGCGACGTGTTTTTGCAGTGCAAACGTAGCACAGCATGGGCTGCATGTGGTTCCGAAAGGGAGGACTTCCCATTGATAGATGGCTGGTTGCTCGTCCCCGATCCTCTCTCTCCATAGGAACCGCAGCAGGGGCTTGTCCTCCTCCACTAGTCTCACCTGCAGGAACATCCCTTTGATGTCGCCGCTGATGGCCACCTTGTCTTGGCGGAAACGTAGTAACACGCCTAGTAGAGAGGGGCCTAGTGTTGGGCCGGGCAAGAGCTCTTTATTCAGATTTTGTGATCCGATCTGGTAGCTGCAGTTGAACACAATACGATCCTTGCCGCTGTGGTGGACTTTGTGGTGCGGCACGTACCATGATTCGGTCGTCTGATCGGCCTCTTTAATGTCAATTTTCTTTATGTGTCCCGCTGTGATTAGCTTGTTAATCTCAGCGCGGTACACAGTCTCTTGAGCGGGGTCTCTGGCTAGGCGTCGCTCTGTGTTCAATAGATACCGCTCCGTCGCTTCTTTTGGGGCGTGGAAGGTAGGCATACCCTCTCGCCTCAGGAGTGGAGTTGCGTATCTCATCACTCCGTTGACTTTGACTCTCTTTGTCCCCTGCTCGAGGAGGGCTATAGCGTAAATGTCTTCCTTGGAACGAATGTCTTTCTTTTCGTTCTTAAAGGGCATTGTCTCTAGTGTCCATAGCCTCTCGACATGCTGTAGGAGGGTGGTGTCTTCTTCTGTCACTCTGGAGTGGAGGCAGCTAGTGGCTGCTGTTCGGTTAAGGGACCTAGCGAGGGGGCCTTGTAGTGTCCATCCTAGGCGGGTCTCGACTGCTGCAGGACAGCCTCTGGGCCCTGTGTGGACCCGGTCCATCGGGACGATGAGGTCTGCATGGTCGGAGCCTATCAGCAGGGTCGGGGTGGCACCGTCTATGAGCGGTATAGGTAGTTGACGCAGGTGCACATATTTATCCATCAGCTTGGCGATGGGGTAGGTGTACTGCGACAGGCCTATTTCTTGGCTGGTGAAAGCGTTAGTAATCCTATACCGTCTCTCTGGCTGCCCGCTTGCTGCGATAGTGAAGGAGACATTCTCGCCCTTTATCGTCTTTAGATCTCTTCTTATTGTCCGAATCGTCATCTGGTTTTCGCTCCCCCGCAGCCCCAGCTGGGCCGCAGCGGACGCGAGGAGAAGGGTCTTCTCTGACCCGTCGTCAAGGACGGCGTAAGTGTCCATGACCTTGTCTTGGTAACTCAATGTTACGCGGACCACCTTTAAGAGCACCCGGGCGCCCCCGCTGCTGGCGGGGTCAATGTACATAACACTTGCCTTTGTGCTGCTTGAGGGTGCAGGCTTTCTTCTGTTACTTTCGTGTAGGACGTCTAAGTGGGCTCCGTCACACCGACTACACCTCTTCTTTAAGCGGCAATCGGCTGCCATGTGACTGCGCGCACATCGGTAACATGTCGGTTGGCCTTTATCCATTGACTCACCTCGTCGGCGGTCATCTTCTTGAACGTGTCACATTGTGACAGCCAGTGTTCATTTTCGCAGTACGGGCACACCATCTTCCACTTCTCTTTCATCGAGGGGGTGCTGTGGTTCTTGCTGCTCGGTACTGATTCTGATTGGTGCATGACGGTCACCAATCTGCGGCCATCGTTTGCTCTCCTAGGTCCCTCTCTGGAGCTTGGTGTGCTCCGCATGAACGTATCCAACCGTAGGCTGTTGACTTCTCTCGCCAGGAAGTCGGCTAGGTCTAGGAGGGATGGCTCGGGACCGTTAGGATCACGGTGGTCTCTTTGCCGCCTGAAGCGCTCTTGTCGGGGGGGCGGAAGCTTCTCTAAAATCCTCTCGACATTAGAGTTCGCGTACAGTTCGTGCATACCCTTTTCTCTTTGCGCCCCCAGCATCCCTACCAGGGATTGTACCTTGATAGACAGGTCATCTAGTGAGCGATTGTCTGTGGCTGGGGGTAAGCGGTCAATATGCCTTATCTCTTGTATTACGTAGTCCCATATGCGTCCATATCTTTGGTCGAGTGCTGCTAGAGCCGCGGTGTATGGGGTAGTAGAGGTGGCATAGGCCAGCACTATATTGTGCGCTCGGGGCACCTTGAGGTGCTTCAGTAGGATAGCATATTTGTACGGTTCATCAGCTACATCGGACATCATTGTCTCTAAGCACATTCGTAGCGCTGTGTACTGTGCTCTGTTCTCGTGTGTGAAGTCCGGGAACGTCGGTGTGCCAATGTATGATGCCATGGATGGCTGGCACATCGGTGAGCGTTGGAAGAGAGGCCTCCTAGGCGAGTCTCCTCTTACGCCTCTTGGTGGGCTGGTACCTGCTGGATACCATGGCCCGCGTATCCAGGTGCTGTTCCTCGGGGCTGGTCGTGCGTCAAGCTCACCCATGAATTGAGTCGGGGGTCTGTAGCGCAGAGCCGCGGGGGTAAAGCCTGGGCTGTACTGGACCTCCTGGTCCTGTGGAGTACTGTGCTGCTGTTGGGCTTGACTCTCCTCCTCTCCCTCTTCTTCTTCCTCTGGCAGGTCATCTAGATCCTGTAGTCGTCTATTTAGCCTCTCCGCGGTGTAGACCGTTTCTTCCTTGTAGCTGGGTCTCACTTGGACCGGACGGGGAAGGGGTTCGGAGGGGGGTATAGGCTCTCTCTGGTGGTCGGGCTCAGGGTCGCTTGATCGGGTAGGGGAGGGTGCCCTTGACCCTTGTCTTGACGAGGCCCTGGATCCCCGTGCGGAGGGAGGGGGTGTTGCCCTGGTGATCAGCTGCTCCATTATCTGCGCTTGTAATCGGTCGCTGGGCTTCGGCGGCGGCGCGCTGGGCTTCGGCCCGGTCTCTTCCCATATTCTCTTCCGTCTGAAGGCGTCTAATCTCTAGACGTATACGATCTTCGTCGCTCCGTTGCTGCGCTTGAAGGCGTTCTCTTTCCATGGAAGAATGTTCGCGCTCACTAAGCGTCTGTGCTTGGAGTCGATCGCGCTCTGTTGAGGCTGCCAGGCTGGCGAGGAAGGCCTGTGCCAGCATCTTGTCCGCCTCTCTGGGGGAAGACGCTGGTTGAGGTGATCCGCTCCTGGTAGTACTCGTTGGAGATCCGTTCTCCTGTGGCGAGTCGAGGAGATCCATCTCCGGGGTGCTCGCCTCTTCTTGTAGTGGGTCGAGTTCCATCCCTGGAGGGCTGTCTTTATCCTGGAGCTCTCCGGGGACTACTTCTTCGGTCTTGGCGGGGGGTAAAGTCATGTCAGGTCCCTCCTGGTCCCCTCCGTGAGCTTGGTCAGTTACGTTAGAACCCACTAGGGCCTCTATAGGCGGGGTAGCCTGGTCGATAGGGTCGGACATAATTTTACTATCTACTCTTTCCGCGTTTACCGTCTGTAGAAAGCTAGGTAGTATATTGGCAACGTAATCCTCTAAGTACTGAGGTGTCTGCCGTCTACGCTGCGGGCGATCTATTTTAGGAGAACCGTTTTGTGGAGTGTTCATCATTGGCCATGTCAATATTAATACCACTATATTAATATTACGCTAGTTACCATCCGGCTCGAAGGACCAATTGTAACTGAGGGGTACAATTCCCTGACTGTATTGATAAGTATGGTATCATTAAACCACTACCGTCTTATGCACTTTAATTACTGGCCATACAGTACATGATATATATAATGATGAACACTTCCCACAATGAAATCGGTTCCACACAAAGTTGTAATTAAGTATTTATTGCAGCAAAAGGTACATAATATACTTCTCTATTTCACTTTGAATGCGCTTATAAGGCAAAGGAATGTGCGTAGGCAAATCAATAACGAATGTCCATTCTCTGGTTACGCAGGAGGTAATTATACAACCTGAATCTTAGGGAATTATATCTATGGTACACTAGTAATATAGCGGGAGATACTGGAAGGGTCCCCCCGGTTGTAAGCCAGCAAGGGTAGAGGATCTGTCGGTAATAGAGTCTGGGTCAACGATGATAAGGAGACTCCGAGTACGGGAGACGGTGCAATAAGATCTTGATCCACAGACGAATACAGCTGTTCTCCGTAGCCTGTAGCTCCACAGGGAAGAAAGCTAGCCTGCCTCAGGCTTCTGAGGGGCAGACTCGACGTGGCTCCTCACAGGGTAAATCCCACACACTGGTGGGCGTCGGCGATTCTCCGCTCCATTAATTACAGGACCAAAAGCAAATATAATCCAGCCGAAAAGGGTTATGCAGTCGTCGGGTAGATAATCCAGTGTACATGTCCACACGGTCCTCGTCTAGGGCTCCTCGGGTGAAAGCGCCATGAAAGCAGCCCAGCCTGGATAAGCACTCTAGCTGATACGAGGAAAACGTTGGTGATGCTGGTCACTGTAGAACTTTAGCCGCACGATACACTATACACAAATAGACTATTACTGATTTAATAGAATATGTCGCACTCGACGGTATAGCGCCAAATTCTGACACTTCAGTTATTAATTCGCACGCTGTCTCAATGCTCTATTTGGGGCCAAACAGGCCATACTTCACCGCACGTCGTATCGTGGGTGAGGCTTCAACTTATTGGGTAACATACTTCTGTATTCACCTGCGCCGTATTTATACGCTTAGATGAATAAACTAGTACCTGCTTTATTCCTGTCTCATATCCTTGCGCAATACCATTCATGTCCAGGCATGTCCCCGGCGGTGACTTTGAACCTGACTTTGGAGGCATGGCCTTGGCGCCTGTGGACCGCTGTCCAATAGGAGAATGAAATATTATGGTCTGTACTAGGCTAAAGGGATATTCCGTGTATATGTACAAGGAATATACAAGGGATATCAAACGATATACAAATATTATGCAATATATATCAATCAATAAATATATATATTCGGTTTAATCTGATCCTTTGTAACAATTTCCATTTCAGCTCTAGAAACAACAAATCTTAATTTGGCAATGTTTCTGAGCTGATAAAAACATGACCGTGTGAGCTGGTTGACATGGCTGTTAAAAGACAGAGAGTCATCAAAAATTACACCTAAGTTCCTCACATGAGGTTTGACACACTGACCTAAGGGTCCAATAGAATTTTTTATAATGGGGATGATGTGGTCGGGAGCAATAATGAGGGCTTCTGTCTTACTTGCATTAAGCTGAAGGAAATTATCAGCCATCCAGCTCTTGATGGCATCGATGCATTCATTAATAATGCAAAAACGATTACACTCACTGGGCTTAAAAGAACAATACAATTGGATGTCATCCGCATAAAATTGATAAAATATTCCATTAAAACGTTTAATAATCTGGCTTAGGGGAAACATATATAGGGAGAACAGCATTGGCCCTAGCACAGAACCCTGCGGAACCCCACAGGACAGTGGGGTAGAGTCCGACATGAACTGACCCACTGACACAGAAAAGCTTCTATCAGCTAGGTAAGATGAGAACCATCTCAGTGCTGACCCAGAGATCCCAAACACATCATTGAGCCTACGCACCATAACCACATGATCAACCGTGTCAAAGGCTGCGCTGAGGTCCAATAAAACTAATAGTGAGTGTTTACCATCATCTGCAGCCATTACAATGTCATTGGTAACCTTAAGAAGGGCTGTTTCGGTGGAATGAAATTTCCGAAAGCCTGATTGGAATGGGTCATGCAGATTATGGGTTTCTAGAACCATGAAAAGCTGCTCAGCCACAATTTTCTCCAGCACCTTGTACAGCAGAGGTAGTTTGGAGATTGGTCTATAATTCTCAGGAAGAGAGGGGTCTAGGTTAGCCTTTTTTAAAAGAGGTTGAACTATGGCATGTTTAAAAAGGCTAGGGACAGAACCTGATGCCAGAGAGCGGTTAATTATTGACAGAATTGTGGGACCAATTGAGTCAAGGACCTCTAAAATCAGGGATGAGGGAACAGCATCAAGGGGATTAAAAGAGGGTTTCGTTTTGTGCAGCACTATAGAAACCTGCTCTAAGGTGACTGGAGAGAACGAGTCTAGCAGCGTGAGAGGAGGAGAGACAGTGGCAGGAAGGCTGTCAGAAAGGGATGAGGGGCAGATGCCTGCTCTAACACCACTGACCTTATCCACAAAATAATTCAAAAAGTTATTACAGTCAGTATAAGAATATACAGGTACACATGGAGGCACAAGGGCAACAATAGTATTGATTGTTTCAAACAAAACCCTAGCGTTTCCCTTGTTGGATGATATTAGATTAGCAAAATATGCAGTTCTTGCATCCCTTATCATGTCATTAAACTGGATCAATAGCTCCTTGAGATGTAACCTGTGGACTTCAAGCTTGGAGGCTTTCCATAAACGCTCTGTCTTTCTACACTGATGTCTAAAACTGCGGATAGACTCATTGAACCAGGGAGTAGAATTGGTACGGGAGGCAGGTCTGGATTTAAAAGGAGCAACTATGTCCAAAATAGTGGAACATTGGTCATGAAAAGACTGCACAAGGGACTCTAACTCATTGCAATTGGACAGAACATCAGAGTCAAATAATGTTGAAAATGTATCTGCAGAGTTTTGCTTAATTATACGCCTGTGCGTCATCTGGTAATGAGGGAGCACATCAGAGTTAAAACAAACATCAAAAAGTATACACTTATGGTCACTCAGATGGAAATCCTGGAGGTTGACATTCTTAATGTTTAACCCATGTGAGAAAACTAAATCTAAAGTATGCCCGGCTACATGAGTAGGACCCGAAATATGCTGAACAAAATTAAAAGAGTCAGTAATCGCGAGAAAATCTGATGCAGCCTTTGATGTGACGTCATCAACATGAAAATTAAAATCACCGGTGACCAGCACGTTGTCCAGCTTAATCACTGATGTAAGTAACTCAGTAAACTCGGTTAAAAAAAGACTAGTGGAGCCAGGAGGGCGATAAATTAAAATACAATAAAATGGATGCGCTCTGCCAACTATGGTGATTTGTAGTTCAAAGGATTGAAAGGACTCAGAGTTCACTGTCCGACATGCAATACAAGTTTTATGAACCAACGCAAGGCCACCTCCACGACCAGATAGCCGTGGAGTGCTAATGGAGCTACAGTTCGGCGGACAGAGTTCATTGAGATGGGTCTGTTCCAGATCTCTTTGCCAAGTCTCTACAAGAAATAGACAGCTTAACTCTTCCCGGACAAAAAGGTCATTTATAATAAAAGACTTGTTGGTTATGGATCGAGGATTGAGGAGGGCCATTTTAATAGTGGAGCTATTCTCTGGGTTAGCTGGAGTACCTATGGATAGTGCGTGCAGGTGACCCCCTCTACATCGCCTGCCCACCGGCAGTTTACTTGGCCTGTAGCCCACAATTGTTGGAATGGGAGCGGGAGGCGGGGAGGAGAGGGCACAATGATAATTAATGTACATCAAATTGTCTCTTTGTAATGTATGTAGGCCTACAGGTAGCTGCGTAATAGGCTCTTCGTAAGTTACAGCTTGGAGGGGCTGCACTTGTGACATGTCATGGTGGAGGGAGTGGTGCTGAGAAGACCTATAGTCCTGACATCACTTTGAGGCAGACCTGACATAGCAGTGGAAATTGCTAGCTAGGACTTTTCTTCCCTTGGTGTTGGGATGTAATCTGTCACGGTACAGGCTAGGTTTTTTCCAAAATGCATCAAAGTTGCTGACGTAACCAAAACCACGAGCATCGCAAATGCCAGATAACCATCTATCAGCACTGTATGTCCGGCAAAAAATTTCGGAGCCTCGGTCAAGAGTGGGGAGTAAACCAGAGAATATAAATCTTTTCCCCAGGCATTCTATAATCATTCCCAGTGTCTTGTAATCATTGCCTAGCTTGATTGACCCCCCCTTACCCCGGATGTCATTTGTGCCAACATGGACAATCACTGTGTGTGCTGACTTGTTGCGTTAACAATACCTGGGAGGAATTGAATTAAATCCAGAATTTTAGCCCCGGAGTAAGAGTATGAGATGGCATTTGGGATGTTAACATATCTGACAATAGAGTCACCCAGGACGATATACTCTGGAGGGGGGATGTGAAAGCTAGTATACTTGGGGCCAGCTGTGCTAGCCTTAGCTAAGTTGCTAGCACCAGGGGAAACACTAGCTATGGTAGCAGCATTAACCACGGAGGGGGTAGGGATAGCTAAGCTTGTAGCATCAACACCAGAGAGGAGGGAAAGGGTAACGTTGGCTATGCTATCCAACGCTAGCAATCCTGTGCTAGCAGGTGTGTCCATAGACTCTGCATCCGATCCATTCAGAGTAGGAGACTCCGGCACAGGATCCTGCAGGCGACCACGCTTGGCCACCGGAGAGCAAAAGCCAGGAGGATGCTGTAGCGAGAGGGGCGAGAGAGCAGGACTCCGGGAGGGAGCCCGCTTCCTGCTGCGGGGCACCTGGCAGCCGTTCCCATCAGGCGGCCACGAGGCAGAGCAGGCACTGTCAATGAATGAATGTAGTCCTGGGAAATCACCCAGTGGAGCAACATAGCCAGCCTGGCGAGGTCTCCCAGGCACTGCCACGGCCCGGGGGAACACAGGCATAGACAGGTTATGTATATAACCTAGTTATATGAGTACTGGCTAAGCGTCCCGCTCTTAAGCCATACCGAGATATACCTCATCTCATGTACCTAGTGTACTCCATCAACGAATAAAAACCAATACACCCAGCACCTGCCAGGCCCCGCCCTACTGCCGTACTATATAATACTAGGCGTGGCCACCACTCTTCCTCGGAAAATCATTTCCAAAGAAAAGTTTCCCCAAGGGAACTTAGGGCACGCTAAGAGCGGAACGCTTAGCCAGTACTCATATAACTAGGTTATATACATAACCTGTCGTTATATACTCGTACTGGCATCGCGTCCCGCTCTTAAGCCATACCGAGATATGGGGTAGAGCGGACGCGAGGCCCGACAAATGCACCCCCTGAGGACCCGTAAGCCCACATCAGGGGGGAGGGGAGTCCCGTCACCCCACTCTTCCTAATGAAGAGGGGGCGGCAGTCAACTCCACCCGAGTGCGAACAAGAGGGAACTAGAACCTCTTGAACGCACAGCACAGGCGGAACCACGTGTGACACAACACATTGTGGCCCACACCCACACACGCCTGCTACCCTACCAAAGGACGGGAAGCAGGAGAGGCCACAGACCTCAGAACCGCCTGGGAGACAGAACCCCCGGTCATGTCCATGAGGTAAAACCTTACGAAGGGACCCGGTGAGGACCATGAAGCCGCAGCACAGATGTCCTCCACCGAGGCCCCACCCAGGAGAGCGGCAGAGGCCGCCACCCCACGAGTGGAGTGCGCCCTGACGCTCCCAGGGGGAGCCAACCCGGCCAACGTGAAGCAAAGGGCAATGCCCTCGCACAACCAATGGGACAGGCGCTGTTTTAGGCTGGATTAGGCCACAGAGTGGCACCGCTATCGGAACGAAAAGACAGGCACTCTGGCCGTACCGAGAGCACAAAGCACACCCACGCGTTTAGCGGAGGTGATGGCCAGCAAGAACGCAGTCTTGAACGACAGCCGTTCCAACAGCGCTTGCTCAAGAGGCTCAAACGGGGCCAAGGACAACCGACCGAGGACCAATTGAAGATCCCAGCTCGGAGCCAAAGAGCGTTTCACCGGTTTAAGGCGTCAAACGCCAAGCAGGAAACGCTTCACAAGAGGGTGGCCTTACACCACTCTTGGAAAACACGCCACCTACCCGCGTAACCCGCGATAGTGGAGGGAGCATGCGCGTTCCGGATGGTACCAACCACAGAAGGATCCATCCTCTCCAGACTCACCCTCTCACCAGCCAACCCACCAGCAGCTGGCCCAGCACAGGGAACTAACACAGAGACCCGTGCGCTTGAGAGAGGGCCCGCGATGACCAAGGAACAGGCCATGACGGGATACCAAGAGCTGGATCAGGACCGGGAACCACACAGCTGCGCCCCGGTCCTGTGCAATCAGGATCAAGGACCTGCGCTCCTCAACGTAACCGCCCCAACAACTGACCTAACAGATGTATGGGGGAAAGAATCCCAGGCGGCACGGCATCGGTCCCAGACCTGCCTGACTATGTCCGGACGTAATCCCCACCCGTCAGGGTGAGGACCGCCCGCGACATTACACCTGTACCCACATTCACCCTGCCGGGGATGTGGAGAGCCCTCAAGCCGCGCAGATGGAGAACGCCCATAGCCAGCCGCCCGCCGCCCGGTGCAGACGGGGGGAGCGTACTCCTCCCTGTCTGTCGATATACGACACTGACGTCGTATTGTCCGTCCTGATCAACACCGTTTGAGGACCAGAAGGACCGCTTTCAATACCAACACATTGAACGTAGCGCAGACCAGGCAGCATGGCTTGACAGCTGCCCCCTACTGCGTTGGCCCGACACGTCTCCAGCGAGGGAGGCGTCGGTGAAAAACGTGAAGTGTGACAGCCTACTGCTCATGGGGACCCCCCTGGTGAGGACCCCAGGCCCTCCCCAGGGGCGAGGTCCCCCAGTACTGACACGGGAACCTTAGCCGGTTCCACTTGCCTCTCACCGGGTCTATTTCCATACTGGAAAAGAACCACCTCCGTAACCTCCTCCTGGGGTGAAGAGGAGGCCAAGAGGGACCACGGAATGAGCAGATGCCCTCATACCGAGCAGGCGTATCACGGACAGCGCCGTAACCGTCCTAGGACGGAACCTCCCGAGTGTGTCGCAACACGCTCTGAGAGGGATGCCCATAGCACTCCACCCATTGACTGGGAAGAGGAGTACTCTACTTCCAGTCTACAGCAACCCCAGGCTGGTAGGAACCCTGCCTGGTATGAGACCTGACGATCCACCTTGACCGCCAAGGACCAGAACGTCGGCAGGGCAGAATACACTTCGTAACCCCTGACGACGCAGAGGCCCCAGTGCGGCCTCCACGCACTTGGTGAAGATGCGGGGAGCCAGAGAAAAGCCGAACGGCAGCCCCTGGTACTCATACACTAACCCTGCAAAGGAAGCGTAGGTAAGCCCTATGACGGAAGATCGGGGATGCGAACACGCATCCTACAGGTCTATGAAGGAGAACCAGACCCCCACCTGACAGTGTTCAACAGGTAGGAGACGATCCAAAAAATGCTGAACCTTCCCATGGGACAGGTCCAACATGGGTCTGACACCCCCCCCCCCCCCCCCACCTGATTTCTCAGGCACCAGAGAACACCGGGAGGAAAACGCCACGACGATGGCTTGCTTCGTCCACAGAGATCGGATCTCGTCGACCAGAGCTGTCACTGCTGGTGACCCTGACAATAGGGTCTGTACCAAACCCGAAAATGGGTGGGGTTGTGTAAATACAAGTCCCCGCCTCAGCGTTCTCTCCATCCACCTCGACATATGGTACTGCTGTAGCCATATGTGATGACACTCCCAATGTGGCGCAGGTCCGCTAGGAACTGTAGATAGGCGGCCCGGTCCCACCCGCTGTGCGTAGCCAACCCTGGACCCGTGCGAGCAGAGCGTTCCGTGTTGGGACATCTGACCCTGACACTACCCACGAGGCAATCGCACCCAAGGGGGGACCCCGACAGAAAGGGCCGGTTTGATACGGGGGAAGCTGACATCAGTCCTAGGTGACAAAAGCTCCCCCACTGAACACCCCTCCAGAACATGCTGAGGAGTTGTTCTGCAGCCGGACATGCAAGGTGTGAGGCCCCCATGGGTTCCTACACACCGTAGCCCTGCAGTGATATTACTACCACCCAAATCACGCGCGCCTGAGAGACCACTGCCAATCTTTCAGGAGTGGGAGGCACCAACATGATACCTGGCCTGGCGAAGGCGAGGTCAGGGAAGCCCACACTGTGTGCCTCAAAAAGGTTTTGAGCCCCCCTGCTGACAACACTCATAGTTGACAGACGTAACACCAGGCTCAACCAAACACAGCTTATGGTGTGGGAGCCGCTTGACAGCACAACATTCTCACGGACAGACCCAGGCTCAGCCATCAACTGGGTGTCAGCCCCTGTCCCCATGAGAAGCGAAAAGTGGGGCCGCACGCGTTTCAACGAAGGCACGCGGCCCGCAGCCAAAGGAAACAATCAGAGCCCCTTTTCCGCTGGTGTTGGGGGAGGGAGTGATCGGAGAGCGGGCTACTCGCGGCAGGACGGCGACGGCTTGTATATTCCAAGCCGAGCTCATCCAACATGGCCGATCCCTCGGCCGCCAAGGCTGTCGGCCTTGTGGACACCTGTCGATTCAACGCCCAGGATACCTCTGGCCGGGGAAAACATGGCCGCCTGTCGAGGGCCTCATCATCGCCGCTGACGAGGCCGTGCTTCTTCTGGCTGCGCGGTGTGAGGCGGTGTGGGGCCTAGGACAAATACCGCCCGCGCTCCAGCGGAAGACCAAAATCCTCTGCGGAGAGGGGAGCCCTGAGCGGTTATAGCTTGCGGCTAGGTCAAAGCTAATAACGTCAACAAACTTGCGCGATGTGTCGACGTCGGCTGGGCCTCAAGGCCCCGCCACCAGACACCATTTTTTTATAGAAAAAACAGCAATTCGAACACAGTTACTAATCGCTGCCAATTCCATACCGTGGCGGTACAGGCTTTAGCAGCCCACCAGCCACTCGCCGGGCCGACCCACCTCATGGCGTCGGCCGGGCGGGGCACTGTTTCAACATGTCAAAAGCAAAGGACTGATGCTAACACGGAGCACCAGTGGTGGTTGCAACCAGCAACCTCCACTGTGGTGTGCACCATGAAGGGGTTAATGAATAAATTAACTAACACCACGAATATACTGTAGAATGGGCAAGCCCATGCACACAACGTTAAGGGGATGCGGACCAGAGAGAACCAGTCCCGCATTCATTCATAATATTCACAACAGCACACCAGCCCTAGACCTCAGCCCATTTACCCATGAAAGGTAAACAAAGCCCCCCCCCGCAATACTCCCCCAGTAGACACCGATTGACCGTCAGCATGAATGGTTGAGAGGAGGGAAGACTATAGTATAGACAGACATTCCCGTAGCAGGGAGACAGAACAGAGACAGTAGCCCAATATAGCATAGCGTTAGCCGCGCGCTCCAGGACAACGGGGAAAACAACAACGTTTACCCAGATATCCCGCCGCTTGCGCCAATACACAACTCGGTTGTCTCTCAGGACAACTCGAGCACATCACAAACGCCAGCATTGTCATGCCTAGTGACATCCCACAGCGGGGAACAGTAGCATTTAGTATTAGCAGCGCGCTCCAGGACAGCCTGGGAAACGTCCACCTCAGAGGGACGTTTACCCAAACATCCTGCCCCTGGCGCAAACATACAACTCACAACAAGCAGCATTTACTAACACCAGCGATAATGCCTAGTGGCGCAAGTCCTACCTTGTGCGAGGTAGCTCGATAGCTACACCTCACACGCTGTCCCTCTGTCTGCTGTCAACAAGACAAGGAGACTACAGAACTTGACGCTGAGATGCATCGAAATGCATCCCGCTGCAGAGTCGCAGAACCCATACGAGCGCCGCCAGAACATGCCGCGAAGATTTCAGGGGTAGGCAAATCTTCGGTAAGCACTCAACCTAATTTCTCTAAACTTTTCATATCAACTAGTTGCATAGGGTGTCTCATGCATCCGCTATGATGGAAACGAAAATAGAGGAAGGGTGAGTGGTGGCCACGCCTAGTACTATATAGTACGGCAGTAGGGCGGGGCCTGGCAGGTGCTGGGTGTATTGGTTTTTATTCGTTGATGGAGTACACTAGGTACATGAGATGAGGTATATCTCGGTATGGTTTAAGAGCGGGACGCGATGCCAGTACGAGTATATAACAGCTATTATTGGACCATTTTAGAAGTCAAACCTTTAGATCTTAGTGCTGAGACAAGAGTTAATTGTTAATTGTTAATTGTTAATACATGTTAATTGTTTGACTCATCTGCTGTCTTTTATATTCAACCCGACACTAGTTGTCTCTATGGGGAGGGAATGATCAGGCTACATTGCTAATGAAATATGGATAAAGATTATATAATTCTATGGTGATTCCGAT
Source organism: Notolepis coatsorum (assembly GCF_963971535.1). NCBI lineage: Eukaryota > Metazoa > Chordata > Actinopteri > Aulopiformes > Paralepididae > Notolepis > Notolepis coatsorum. The sequence goes on from NC_140167.1 coordinate 73,469,256, forward strand.
TGCCTCATTCCCCCTGTTGATGCCCTTTAGAACATCAGGGACCAATCACAAATATCATGCCAGTTAGGGTACCTTATACTTTACTTACTCATAGTATATATTCAGAGTCTTATCAAGTGTTATTGATTATATTTAATCAATTTAATCTGAGTTAATTATATTGTTTACACTGCTTATACTATCTTTACTATAATTATATTGCCTATATTTATGTATTCTACTATTTCCCTGCCCATACCTGCACTTTCCCTCCTCCATACTGCCATGACACCTGAATTTCCCAAAGGGGATCAATAAAGGAATACTATCTTTTCTTATCTGCCAGTCTTCATACCTGTTCCTGATTGATGTCTTTGTTGCATCATTTATAAGACCAATTTTAAATCGAGAAATGATTTATTATATTGGCTGCTTCTTCAAAGCAGCATTTAATATCATCCAGCAGAACTGTTGTTATTGTTTGTACTGATTTCAGGAGACGTGGCTCAGGTCGAAGGAGGCTGGGAGCAACACTTGGATCAGTTCAGCTTTGCGTTTTTGTAAATTGACAGCCTCAGTTAACACTTTCGCGGCCACTGGGATACGTCTAATATCACAGAGATGACCAGCATATGTAAACAGACTTGGGGCTGTTTGTAGAGCTAAATCTATACTTTATATTATTGCTATCTGTCCATTCTCATTGTCAATTGAGTCCATAAACTGTCCCTTCAAAATGGCTTAAAGAAAAAAAAAATCATCAATACGTTCTCATTTTATAGCGCCGTGAATATAAGCGTTATGCGGCATTTGGTCTAGTATATTTCCTGGAAGGCTAGATAAAGGGCTAATAGCTACTAACGTTATATCCAATGGCATTTCCGTTATACATAAGCTACAGTTAAAACTCAAACTGCATATGATCGGCACAATCCTCAAGCATGTATGCATGAAAGGGGGGGGGGGGGCGGGGGACGTCGTTTCTTATTATTGATTACCAATAACCGTGTTCGTCTAAGTAGCCACATACGCTGATCGTATCGTATCATATCATAACAAGGCCCGATTGGGCTGTAATTTACGTGAAAAAGATCTTACCATGAGCCGGTTGGATGCCCCCAAGCATTTCCCCGTTATCGATCGCCATCTGGTAGATCGATATGTCCATTGGATGATGATAAATCCCCTTATTGCATCATAGTGAAATCCGCGATCCAAAACGTATTCCGTGCAACAGACAATAGCTATCGCTTCATGTGCGTAGAAAACTACATTAGAGATAAAAAAAAAGAGAACTTCGGCCACAGGGAACACTGCATTATCGCGATAGCGCCCCTAAGAACATTTACAACAAGCGGTGCAAGGGGAAGGCTAAGAGAATTATTAAGGACTCGAGCCACCCGAACAACTGCCTCTTTGAACTGCTGCGGTCAGGCAAGCGATACCGGAGTCTTAAGGCGAGCACAGAAAGACTCAGAAGAAGCTTCTATCCCCAGGCCATCAGGCTGCTAAACGAACAATAAACACTATGCAACAACCATCAAATGCACACAGCACACACACCCACACGCACACACTCACTTAAACAAACAACACACTGCAGCACCCACTCTCCACACTTTAGATAACACAAACACACTTTATATTTATTGATAAAGGATTTGCACTACAACTCGTACACCTACTGTAAATTGTACCTAAATTGCACCTCATCCTATTTCTGCCTTGCACTATATAGTATTGTATATTAGTACACTACACAGTATTGTATATTATATGGTAACTCAGTTACGTCTACTCTGCATCGAACATTGTACATATGTCTATACTGAACACTGTGACCTCATTTTTTTACTTCTAATTTACATGCTATACTATGTTATTTTATTTCATACTTATCTTGTCTTGCACAGTCTCTGGAGCGTAACAGTAAGAAGCATTTTGTATAAAAGTATTCTGTACTTCTGTATGACAACTATTAAAGAAACTTGAAGAGGATCTGGCCGGTAATGCATTTTCTCAAATTCAAAGAGTAGGGTACATCTGCAGTGCAGCTCGGCGACCTTGAATAGGTTATTAAAATGGAATAAAAGCCAAAACAACTTGCCACGGATATATCCGTCCTTCGGTCCATTAAGCATGGATTCGAAACACGTATATATCCGTGGTCGGGCGCCATTGTGTTAATCATCTCCAACTCGTAGCTTTAAGCTGTAATCCTAATTATGCTTTCTTTTACTATTTACCAAAAGAGCTTGTATCAATTTCCTAATTGACCGGCACTTCCGGCATGGACCTAAATGTTGGCTACTGGAGATTGTAGAGATTTCCTATATTAATCTCACATGAATTTTATGCACAATGCAAGATTCTTGAAAAAGTGTTTGCTCATAAATTAGATAGTTTTATTGAAAAGAATAACCTGCTGAGTGAGAGTCAGTATGGATTCAGGGCAAATCGATCAACAGCCTTAGCCTTAATGAATATATATGAAGAAATAACCACAGCAGTAGATGAGAGGAATTACACAATAGGGGTGTTTATTGACTTAAAAAAAGCATTTGATACGATAGATCATCACATTTTAATTTCTAAATTACAAACATACGGTGTGAGAGGGGTGGCGATGAACTGGTTAAGTAGCTATCTTGAAAATAGACAACAATATGTACAACTCTCTGGTTACACATCTGAATGTATGAATATTGAATGTGGTGTCCCTCAAGGTTCGGTCCTGGGGCCCAAACTTTTTATTTTATATATTAATGATATATGTGAAGTGTCAAACATATTGCAATTTGTTTTATTTGCTGACGATACAAATTTCTTCAGTTCAGGAAAATACCTTAAAAAATTAGCAGATGACATTGTAAATGAAATGTGTAAACTTAAGATATGGTTTGATAACAATAAGCTATCCCTAAATTTGGAAAAAAACGAAATTTATGATATTTACTAATCGAAAGAAGGACAATGTGGCATTATGTATTGACGGAGTTAATATTGAAAGAGTATCTGAGTTAAAATTTTTGGGTGTTATGTTGGATGAGAAATTGACATGGAAGCCACATATAATGTACATAAAAAATAAGGTAGCCAAGAGTGTTTTTGTTTTGAACAAGGCAAAGAATGTGCTTGATTATAATTCTATGCGAATATTATATTGTTCACTCATCCTACCATATTTGAGTTACTGTGTGGAAGTGTGGGGTAACACGTATGAAAGCAACATAAAGCCATTATTTATATTACAGAAGAGAGCAGTAAGAATAGTTCACAATGTAGATTCAAGAGAACATACCAACGAATTATTTATCAAATCCAGACTATTGAAACTTAAAGAGTTAGCTGAAATACAGACTTTATTAGTTTTGTTTAGAGCAAAATGCAGAGTATTACCAGCAAATATACAGAGGTTGTTCGTTCCCTGTCCAGATGACAGCAGAAGGAAATTAAATTTTAAACACCAATTTGCACGAACAACCTTAAAACAAAGGTGCACCTCAGTTATAGGTATCAAACTATGGAACTCTTTGCAGAACGATGAAAAGAGTTCCAATAATATATTTCACTTCAAAAGGTTGTGCAAAGAAAAGATACATAGACAGTATAGCACAGTTTAGTATAATATTGCAGTTTAGCGTGTCAGGATGACGTAGCATAGAGTTGTAGTGTAGGCCAGTATGAGTATAGTAATATAGTATATAGCAGCGTAACATAGAATAATAATATATTAAAATATTGTATAATACTGTACCAATATGGTGTAGAATAAATAGTATGATTTAGTTATATTATAATAAAATAGAAATTAGATAGTATATAGAAGTATAATACATTATATAAGTGTGTGTGTGTGGGGGTGTGTGTGTGTAAATGAATTAACCTAAATATGTAGTTTGACTGATAGATAGACAAAATGGGTTTATTTATGTTGATTTAATTTGGTTGTGTTGATGTTAAATTTTTATTTATTTTTTGCAAAATGGGTATATTCTGTTTGGTTTTACACAATATGTCTATCGGTGTGTTGTACGTGTGTAGGGGCAGGTATATATAAGATTTTTTCTTCTTCCTGTTCCTTTCGGCCATGGTATTTTTTGTGAATTGTATGAGTATGTGCTGTTGGACTGTGGTGGTGCCATGTGCGAATAAATAAAATGATGATGATGATGATGATAATGATGTAATGTTGACAATGAGTATTGTTGTATTCTTTTAAGTGTCGGACCCCAAGAAGAGTGGCTTTTGTCAAGTGCAAAAGCTAATGGGGATCCTAAATAAACATAAACATAAACAAGTGACTTAAAGTTTTGAACATTCTGTCATTCATTCATTCCTATGGTGTAAAATTGCCAGTTTGAAGTCGTATTATTCCCAAACCATGTGGTGAAACTTTCCGAGTGGGACTTTCCTAAAGTAATAGCAACTTGAGTTGGAGCAGGCGTGTCGTTTTGACACCTTACAAGTGTGTGTGGTGCGAAAGCTCTGGGAGGAGTAGGGTCCTAAAACAGCAGTGGAATAAAGTGGAAGAATAAATAATGTAGATTACAATAGTGTGCTGTGACTGGCTTTGCCAACTACTGAGGAGTCTGTTGCAGTCAACCAGCACCTGCTAAGAGGTCTGACCCTTTAGGTCAGCTGGTTAGTGCGGCCGCCTGTAGATCCTATGGTCCCAGGTTCAAATCCACTCGGTTACGAAATCATTCTGGACCTGGGTTACACATAGATAATCTCCTTTTGAAAAGCTCCCAAGAACTTGACGTATCGTCGATGACACACAAGACATGTCTCCTGTCCTCTGGATACATCTACTGTCCTCTGGATATATCTATTGTCCTCTGGAGAGAACTACTGTCCTCTGGATACATCTACTGTCCTCTGGGGAGAACTACTGTCCTCTGGATAGATATACTGTCCTCTGAATAAGTCTACTGTCCTCTGGATATATCTACTATCCCATGGATAGATCTACGTCCCTCTTAAGTAGTGACTGCACATGGAGGTTAAACATCTAAGACTGCCTGGTTGTCTTTGGAGTTATTCAAAACACACGTTTTGCATTGAGTGCTAAAAAGTTTCATTCAAAAGTTTCATTCAAAACATTCAAATACATGGCTATAACCCACTGAGAAAAATGTGTACTTGCACCAAACCGCTTTTTATCTATGTATGTATGTATTTAAAGGGAAACTAAACTACACTGTTTAATTCAAACATACTATGGTCTAACACAGTCTCTTCTAAATGTGTGACACTGAGATGTTACAGATGGCACTGAGAGCACCAGGGTAAATATGTTATAGAATATAGATGACATAGGGCGGCTGGGTGGCGCAGCAGACATTGCGCTCGTCACCAACGCAAGAGACACCGGGTTCGAATCCGGCTGTCGGCGTTGCCTCTGGCTTGGGCCGGCCGTCATACTAACTAAATTGGCGGGTGGGAAGTCGAAGGGTGGTAGTCTGGTCGTTGTGAACAGCGACTCCTACAGGTCGGTTGGGGCGCCTGCACAGCAAAGTCAGGAAAATGGCGGGGGCAGTGTGAGCCTCCTACACGTTACTCCTCGCCAAATGAGAGTCCGCGCTGGCAGGTGAAAAGATGTGACAGGCTGCCTCCACATGTATCGGAGGGGACATGTGATGCAAGGCTTCTATCCTCCCTACGACCGGCCAGTGGGGGGAATATGCGAGCAACGATCAGGACAGGGGAGGGAGAATTGGCACGAGAGGTAAAAATTGGGATGGGGAGAAAAATCACAGAAAAAGGAGGAGAAAAAGTAGATCAAAAAAATTATATAGATGACACTGAGAGCACCCAGGGTAAAGATGTTATAGATGACACTGAGAGCACCCAGGGTAAATATGTTATAGATGACACTGAGAGCACCCAGGGTAAATATGTTATAGATGACACTGAGAGCACCCAGGGAAAATACGTTACAGATGACACTGAGCGCACCCAGAGAAAATATGTTATAAATGATGACACTGATATGTTAGATGGTATTATGTTAGCTCAGCATTCAATACCATAGTCCCCTCCAAGCTCGTAGTCAAGCTCAGAGACCTGGGCTTGAACTACGACCTCTGCCAGTGGGTCGACTCTAGGACTTCCTGACAGGAAGACCCCAAGTGGTGAGAGCAGGTAACTGCACCTCCTCATCCATCACTCTCAACACAGGTGCGCAGGGCTGTGTTCTGAGCCCCCTCCTCTACTCGCTTTACACACATGACTGTGTGGCAAAGCACAACAGCAACACAATCATCAAGTTTGCTGACGACACAGCTGTGTTGGGCCTGATCTCTGCAAACGACGAGAGGGCCTACCTGGAAGAGGTAGAGAACCTAGCGCTGTGGTGCCGAGAGAACAGCCTCTCCCTGAACGTCAGCAAAACCAAAGATTCCAAGATTCTGGATTTTAGGAGGTCGGGGGCTAGGGATGCCCTCAGCATCTACGGGGCACCGGTTGAGAGAGTGAACAGTTTCAAGTACCTCAGAGTCCACATATCCGAGGACTTGACATGGACCACACACATTGACAGTGTAGTGAAGAAGGCATGGCAGCACCTCTACTTCCTTAGGCGCCTAAGGAAGTTCAAAGTGAGTCAGAAGATCTTCTACTCATGCACAATAGAGAGCATCCTGACTGGTAACATCACCTCCTGGTTTGGGAATAGCACCAGACACATCTGCAGCAGACTACAGAGAGTGGTCCAAACGTACAATTGGAGGTGGGCTTCACACTCTCAGGACATTTATACCAAGCGTTAAGAGAATAACCAAAGACTCTAGTCTCGCAAACAACTGCCTCTTTGCACTGCTGCGATCAGGCAAGCGCTACCGGAGTCTCATGGCCAGTACATAGAGACTGAGAAGGAGCTTCTATCCCCAGGCCATCAGGATGCTCAATGACTCTATGTAACATCATCAACCCATCCATCTACACTCATTGCACACACATCGACACACTCACTTTAAACAAACACTCACCTTAATAACACTCACTTTAGACACTTTACACTTTAACCTGTTCCACCCGTGGAATATTTTCGCCTAAAATATATACCTAGGTAAATGGAATATTGCTCCACTTCTACAAGTCCATTTGCATATTCTTGGTATCTAGGGACATCTATGGACCTCAGGGAATGTATTCACAGTGTCAGAAATATTGTGTCTATTACTAGGCTTGCTTAAATTGTGATGAAACAAAGGAGAATATGAATTATGATTTTTCTTTGCATCTTTGACAGTGAATAACACCATGATAATAATGACCAAACTTAAAAAAAACGCCAGTGATCTCGTTCAGTACCCTCTTGAGATCATGTGTAAAAAAAACAAAGGAAATTAATAAAGGGAAGATGATTAAACCGAAGGTTCTGTAGATACAGTACTGAATTCTCCCATCCGGACCAATGCAATTAGAAATATTATTATAGAATAAGGAATATGATGCTTATAAATTACCTTATTATAGCCAATTCGCACATTATATATATATATATATATATATATATATATATATATTATATACATATATTATCTTTCAAATGCCCGAGTTCAATTTGGATTTAGTATCACCAGGCATGCATAAGAACAGATAATGATATCTACTGTAGGCCGACAGGTAACAAGAGCGAAGCTCGACCTGCGCCCGGAGGACTGTGAACTACACAGGAGCACCTAGAGGGGCTGACTGTAAAAAACAGTACCCCGGCGGCCTACCCGCCGAGCGCGCGCGGGGGGGGGGGGGGGGGGGGGGGGTGTTCAGCATGCCGTGCACAATGTCACAATCTCGTGGGGTCACGAACCTTGCAGGATCGGGGTCACGGACTCAGAAGGAGCTTCTATCCCCAGGCCATCAGGATGCTCAATGACTCTATGTAACATCATCAACCCATCCATCTACACTCATTGCACACACATCGACACACTCACTTTAAACAAACACTCACCTTAATAACACTCACTTTAGACACTTTACACTTTAACCTGTTCCACCCGTGGAATATTTTCGCCTAAAATATATACCTAGGTAAATGGAATATTGCTCCACTTCTACAAGTCCATTTGCATATTCTTGGTATCTAGGGACATCTATGGACCTCAGGGAATGTATTCACAGTGTCAGAAATATTGTGTCTATTACTAGGCTTGCTTAAATTGTGATGAAACAAAGGAGAATATGAATTATGATTTTTCTTTGCATCTTTGACAGTGAATAACACCATGATAATAATGACCAAACTTAAAAAAAACGCCACTGATCTCGTTCAGTACCCTCTTGAGATCATGTGTAAAAAAAACAAAGGAAATTAATAAAGGGAAGATGATTAAACCGAAGGTTCTGTAGATACAGTACTGAATTCTCCCATCCGGACCAATGCAATTAGAAATATTATTATAGAATAAGGAATATGATGCTTATAAATTACCTTATTATAGCCAATTCGCACATTTATATATATATATATATATATATATATATATATATATATATATTATATACATATATTATCTTTCAAATGCCCGAGTTCAATTTGGATTTAGTATCACCAGGCATGCATAAGAACAGATAATGATATCTACTGTAGGCCGACAGGTAACAAGAGCGAAGCTCGACCTGCGCCCGGAGGACTGTGAACTACACAGGAGCACCTAGAGGGGCTGACTGTAAAAAACAGTACCCCGGCGGCCTACCCGCCGAGCGCGCGCGGGGGGGGGGGGGTGGGGGGGGGGGGTGTTCAGCATGCCGTGCACAATGTCACAATCTCGTGGGGTCACGAACCTTGCAGGATCGGGGTCACGGACTCAGACTCCGCCAGTAAACTGACCTTGCTACGAACCCTGACCCCGCCGGTCTATTAATCCTGCTGCAGGGTCGGGGTTCAGAGAAAGAGTTCGACACAATTGGCAGATATCATGAAATATGTGGGGGCATACCCTCGAGGAGCCGGAGCCAGACCCGGGCTCCATCAGAGAGTTGACTCCGCTATTGTCATGCCGGAGAGACAACCATCCCAACAGAAAAGGTTGCTCCCTTAACCCATTAAAAAACCAGGAAACACAACTGCAAGTATATACAGGCTATATAATGCAGTTAAGGCATTTCAGGCTTAAAAAAGGGTTAACCCAGGTCAACAGGTAACAAGGGCAAGGCCAGACCTGTGCCTGGAGGACCGGGAACTACACAGGAGCACTTAGAGGGGCTGACTGATAATAAACAGCACCCCGACACCCCCCGCCCTGCCGAACGGGGAGGGAGGGGTGAAAATGAATGAGAGAAAGAAAAAAAATATCAGATGAAGACGTTTGTCTTGTTTACATCGGGGTCCCCCATTTTCAACTCGTAGTGGCATTTTATGACACACAACATTCATGACATCAGCCCCTGTGGCGTCCGGCAAATGCTCAGGGCCCTTCAGGTTAACAGAACATATCTGTGACCCAGCGGGCACCGGGTTGAACTGATCCGGTCCGGCGCAACCAGGTCCTGTGCCTTTTCACGCTGCCGCCCCCTCTCCAAAGGAGAGAGGGATAGGTACACAGCTCCCGGTGGCCCACCTAACTGGCGTGAAACCCCCCTGTTGATGCTTGATCTACCCTGTCATTTCCCCCTGGAAATGTATGCGAGCCCTCGAGCTAGCCTAGTGAGCTGGCGCTCGGTAGAGAAAAAAAACCTTCCCGGCCGAACGCATAAGAAATGCCGTTTATGCCATTGGACAGACCAGGGCGCGCTGGCCCCGAAGGCTGTTTCAAATAAACACCTGAGAACACCCGTAAGACCAAGCGCTGATATCGAACAGCGTGTAGGCTCATAAAACCCGAGTACGGTGGCGGGCGAATTCTGACAAGAAAGAGCCCACAGAACGTTTCTCCCCCCTGTCTGGGTAAAAACAGGAGGGACCCGGTCCCGAAGGACGCAAGGGGTTTATATATGGAGCCTGGGAAAAAACCATCCGTCACAAATTCCGCTCACACGAGAGGGGAAGACGCCAGGTTTATCCCGGAGAGACCTCACAATTGACTACGTGAGTCGAGACCTGCCACTCAGACATTTACATTGAGTCATTTAGCTGACGCTTTTATCCAAAGCTACTTACAAGTTCTGTACGACAAGTCATCAGGCCTCAACTCAGACCTCAACTCATGGACATATCTCTCAGGCCAATAAGAAAACGTGAAAGCCTGTGACGTTAACAATGGCTGGGAACTCCAGCCCCACCCACTAAGTTTGGTGTGGGCATGGGGAATCCCCCCCCCCATCTCCCTGTGACGAGCAGGATACGCAACGTCGAGGGAGCTGACGGGGCGGAATCCTACGCACTTGCGTGATGACGCTAGAGCACACGAGGGACTCCGAGTGAGAAAAAGGTGCGCTCGTTTTGAGCCACGTCCGCACAGTCAGTATTTTAAAGGATATAACCATATCCAAAAGGGGACGGTTTATCCTCACCCCCCCCTCCCAAACCAACCCCACGTAAACACGAAAATATGTAAGAGGTGAAAACAGAGCGGCTACCAGCTGTGCGGCGTGTCACAAATGAAAGGCACATACTGTACAAGCGTGTGTTCACTTTATTGCATTGCACAACCCAAAACACAGCAGCTAACCACTAACCATGGGGCCAGGCCGTGTCTGTTTAAAAGACGCGTCCAGCAAGGCGCTCGCCACTAACGCAGGAGATGCTGGGTTCGAGCCCAGCTCTCGGCGTTGCTACCAGCTTGGCTGGTCGTTCATACTAACACAATTGGTAGTGTTAGGGGTGGGAAAGCTGGTGGGTGGGGATTGGACGTTGTGGACAGCGACTCCTACAGGTCGGTTGGTGTGCCTGTACAGCAGAATCAGGAAGTAACGGGGGCAGCATGAGCCTCCCACACGTTACTCCTCGCCACTGAGAGATCGCGCTGTACAGGTGAAAAGATGCGACAGCTGCCTCCTCGTGTACCGGAGGGGACACGTGATGCAAGGCTTGGTCCTCACTGCAGCCGACCAGTGGGAGGCATAGTCTAGCAACGTTCGAGACAGGGAAGGGGAGAATTGAAGGGAGAATTGGCAAGGCGAAATTGGGATGGGAGAAAAATTGAAAAATAAGGAGAAAAAGTGGATCAAAAAAAATTGCAACACCACTCATGGATTCAGAGTTTGTTTACAAAACGTGTTCCCACATGAATCACGTAACTCTCCTCATATACAAGAAAACGCTGCCCGACAATACTTTAGCTGCTTTAAACAGAAAAGACAACGGGCCCTCATCACTTAATTCGTACGCATACCCAAAATACAGTGAATAATCACACGTTTGTTATAACAAAAAGCGTCACACTCCAAAGAGGGACTTTTTATTTAATATAGTATTTTGAGGGGGGGGGGGGGCAGAAAATAATATGGTGTTAAACATCAAACCTGACAGCCGGAGAGGGGGTACAGAGCCGTCATCTCTACCAGGGTAGCTGGTACCAGGCCGAGGTACGCTGTCAGGGCTCTCCCCCTCGGTGGCGAGCCTTCTTGCTGGCGCTGGCGGCGGCGGCTGCGCTGGCTGTAGCCCTACGGCCTGGTCGCCGTGGAGCCGGGTCGGGGGAAGTGTTGGACAAGGACAGACCGTTGCTCCTCCATCTCCTTACAGGCAACCGTCACCTCGTTGATGGTGGAGCCGAAGAGCCCACCGTCGGAGAGAGGGGCCAGGAGGAGGGGTAGTCTCCTCCGCTCATCCAGCGATGCCTGCTCCAGCCACAGGTGTCGCTGAGTCAGGGTAGCCAGGGCGCGTGTACCACTTCCGCAACGGATTTGATTTCCGGGGTTGGCCTGATTGGCCGTGACGGCCACGTGACGCGCATGGCACATCCCCGCGGCAAGCGCGCTACTGCTGGAGTTCACTTCGCCTTTCACATCGCTGCTGTTTAATAATATTGTCGCGTTGGCGAAAGCAGGATGAGAGAGCATAGATTTCGCTGTGTATCATTTAATCATTTATCATTTAACATTTGAAAGGCAACCATACATTGTTGTCATACAGAAGTACAGAATACTTTTATCCAAAATGCTTCTTACTGTTACACTGTTAGAGACTGTGCTAGACAAATGAATGACTAATTCGGTCAGAAATAACGTTAGTAAGCACGGCTTATATGCTTATTATGTCTGTGGGGTACAATAAACGTTTCTCCCGGTACATTCTGAAGAGCACACCGCTGTATGTTGGAGAACCAGCGGTCTTCCGCTCCTCCTCACTCAAGTGAGAGCAAAGCCGTGCGAGGGGGGCGGCACCTCGGCACAGCTCAGCCCTGTGTGAGACGCGAGCAGGAAGGAGGAGATGGGAGTCCTTCCAATCGGAATATGTTGTTTCTTTACACATATGTTGGATTATGAATATGTCTTTATAGCTATGCTGCCAGGCTGGAATATGTTGTTTCTTTACACATATGTTGGATTATGAATATGTCTTTATAGCTATGCTGCCAGGCTGGTCCGTGACCCTCCGTGCTGCGATCACCAGCGGGGAGAATATGCTCACGCGAGCGGCATCGCTGAGCTCTGGTGACGGTCTTATTGGGGCTTATGCCGAGAAGCAGTAACACAACATTGCAACTGTTGTGTTACTGCTTTCTGACCGAATTAGTCATTCATTTGTAGCTATAAAGACATATTCATAATCCAACATATGTGTAAAGAAACAACATATTCCGATTGGAAGGACTCCCATCTCCTCCTTCCTGCTCGCGTCTCACACAGGGCTGAGCTGTGCCGAGGTGCCGCCCCCCTCGCACGGCTTTGCTCTCACTCGAGTGAGGAGGAGCGGAAGACCGCTGGTTCTCCAACATACAGCGGTGTGCTCTTCAGAATGTACCGGGAGAAACGTTTACTGCACTCCTCTACCTGCATGAACGGCAGGTAGGCGGGGGTCAGGCCGACAATGCGGGGCACCATCTGTCCCCAAGTCATATGCCCTTTATTCATTCGCTTCGATTTTTTTGTACACTTGATCTCAAGAAGGTGCTGAATGAGCTCGCATCTGGTTAATGTTAGCATGGTGTCTACACCGTCAAAGGACCTTGTAGACGTGGAGCAATCTTCCATTTACTGTACTTAAGTATGTATGTTTAGGTGAATTTTCTGAAAATATGGCTAGGGCTTAACCTCTTAACTGAAGATTGCTCCACTTCTACAAGGTCCATTTGCATGTTCTTGGTATCTAGGGACATCTATGGATCTCAGGGAATGTATTCCCAGTGTCAGGAATAGGCCTACTGTGTCTGTTACTAGGCCTGAGTAAATTGCAATGAACCAAAGGAGAATATCAATCTTTAAATTTTTCATATTTGACAGTGAATAACACCATGCTAACATTGAATTTTTTTTAGATCAGGTGTAGAGAGAATCTGAGCAAATGAATAAACGGCAGATGATTTACAGGGGTTTTTGTAGATACAGTATTGAATTTTGTCATCCGGACAAATGCTATTTGAAATTTAAATATACAATATCAGGGCAGCAAAAACTGTGAATGAAATCTACTGTAAGTACAGTTACTTTAAAAAAATTTATTTATCCACTTTTTCTCCTATTTTTTCTCCCCATCCCAATTTCGTATTGCCAATTATCCCCTCCCCTATCTTGAACGTTGCTAGACTATGCCCCCCACTGGTCGGTTGTAGTGAGGATAGAAGCCTTGCATCACGTGTCCCCTCCGGTACACGAGGAGGCAGCCTGTCACATCTTTTCACCAGACAGCGCGGACTCTCAGTGTCGAGGAGTAACGCGTGGGAGGCTCACGCTGCCCCCGATACTTCCTGTCTCTGCTGTGCAGGCGTCACCCAACCGACCTGTAGGAGTCGCTGTCCACAACGTCCAATCCCCACCCATCGACTTCCACCCGCTACCTCTGCCAAATGAGATAGTATGACGACTGGCCCAAGCCGATGGCTATGCTGACACCGGGATTCGAGACCGGAGTCTCTAACATTGGTGACGAGCGCAATCTCCGCTACGCCACCCAGCCGCCTGTACAGTTACTTTTTTATAATGTAAATATCTCCTTAATTTTTTATCAGATTGCAATGCGTTTTTTTGCTAGACGTTCACAGAAAGGTAAAGGAACTAACTACAGTACATTCTAGTTTATGGCAATAACGTTCAGGTTTGTTCGACCCGTGAGATATGATCCTGAAAATTACGTAAATAGATTATAAAAAAAGGTTCACGCTGGAAGTCAGATGATTGACAGGGGCTGGTGTGACCTGGGAAGTGTAGTTTTATGAAATTCAAAAGCCCATCGAAAGCCCTGGGTCTCTTCTTTTAAAAGACTACACTCAAGTTAGGTTTGCGCCATGACCAGATGCCGGTTTCCGTATCAATGTGCTGAGATTTCTATAAACTATGTATTCATATAACACTAAAACATTAGTAAACAAACCTGGTGCTGAAAATATACACTTTGACTGCTGTTTTGACAGGGTTAGGGTCTTTACTCTATTTCAACTATCTATGGCGTGATATCAATCTTGTACCGGTACCGGACCGCTCGTGCTTAAGGGGTTAAGAGGTTAAGTTGTATGGAATACTTGCTTGTAGTTAGTTGAGTCCCATGGTGGGAGTTCTGGCCCAGCGAGTCAGGAAACATTAAAACAGGCAAGAGAAATGGGGTCACGAGACAAAAAAGTGTTAATCCATTCATGTTGGAACACGTCCAGCACATCACAGGGCTGTTGCGAATTAGCCAAGGGTTCCAACTTCTCAGGTTAGAGCTGGTCCAGATCCTGATCCATAAATGGCTGCATTTATATAACAGCTTTTATCCAAAGCGCTTTACAATTTGTTCCTCACATTTTACCCATTCATTCACACATTCACACACCGACGGTGGAGGCAACCATGCAGGGTACCAACCTGCTCATCGGGAGCAATTAGGGGTTAAGTGTCTTGCTCAAGGACACTTCGACACGCTGCTCGGGAGGAGCGGGGATCAACCCGGCAACCTCCAGATTACCAGACGACTGCTCTACCTCCCAAGCCACTGTCACCCCACACTTGAACTCTATTTGACTACTTTCGAAAGAATTGCACATGCAATGCATGTCGAGAAGAGTGGGCCATGCATCTTGCTCCACTGCTCACTGGTAAAGCCTGAGCTGCTTATGTTGCTATGGACATTGAATAGACCATGGACTACTCTATGGTAAAGAGCGCTGTATTGCACAAGTTTGAAATCAGCTCATAGATGTATCGTGTGAGGTTCCACACTAGTGTGGTCAAGTACGAGGAAACCCCCAAGGAACTGCAGGTTTGAGCTCTGCGCTTGGATCAAGGAGCGTAACCCTTAACCCTTTGGCTAAGTGTCAGGGACCATACAACATCACCAAGAGCATGGGTCCTGTGACCTATGAACTGTACCTGACAAAAAGCACCAGGTGTTTCATGTCAACCTACTGAAAGAATGGGTGGATTGCATGGAGCCCCAGCAACCTTTCTGGGGTTAGTTGGTGAAGTGCTGAGAGGAGCAAATGACTACACTGCAGCATACATTGATGATATTGTGATCTTCAGTGAGACATGGGAAGAGCATGTTCAGCATTTCTCTGATGTTCTCCATCCAGAGTGCAGGGCTGGTCATCAGTGTGAAGAATTGCCACATTGCCGAGGCAGAGGTCCAATATCTTGGATATGTCATTGGAGGTAGTGTCATCCATCCCCAGGTGGGTATCGCAGATGTATCCCCAATTTCTCCTCTCTTCAGCAGTTCTCAGTGATTTGACTCATAAGTCCAGTCCTGCAAAGGTTAGATGGACACCAGAATGTAGGGTTGCTTTTAATTATTTTAAAATTAAATGTTTTGTTGCCTTTGCTATGTCCAGATTTTGACCATCCTTTCACTGTACAGACATAATGCGTCCGGGGTGGGTCTTTGGGCTGTGCTGCTGCAGGCAGAAGGCAAGGACCAGTTGCCAGCCATACATCATACATCATGCCCAGCCATACATCAGTCAGAAGCTCTTCCCAAGGGAAGTATGGTACTCTACTGTGGAAAAAGAGGCAATGGCAGTGAAATGGGCTTTGGACACTTTGAAGTAGTATCTCATAGAAACTGATCACCATGCTTTACAAAGGATTCACAGAATGAAAGACACTAACGCAAGAATTACCAGATGGTACCTGTCTCTTCAGTCCTATCATATTCAGATCCTATACAGACCAGGACACATGAATGTCATTGCTGACTTTTTGTCCCGTTCCTCTGAGGAGTAATGGTCTTAACACATTCAGCGCCAATAACAAGTATAACAACACAATCATCAAATTTGCTGACGACACAGTAGTGGTGGGCCTGATCTCTGCAAACGACGAGAGGGCCTACCTGGAAGAGGTCAAGGTCCTGGCGGGATGGTGCCAGGAGAACAGCCTCTCCCTGAACGTCAGCAAAACAAAGGAGATGATTGTGGACTTTAGGAGGTCGGGGTCAGGGACTACAGCCCCCTCAGCATCGACGGGACACCGGTTGAGAGAGTGAACAGTTTTAAGTACCTCGGAGCCCCCATATCCGAGGACTTGACATGGACCACACACATTGACAGTGTTGTGAAGAAGGCACGACAACACCTTTACTGCCTCAGGCGCCTAAGGAAGTTCCAAGTCAGTCAGAAGATCCTTAAGAACTTCTACTCATGTACAATAGAGAGCATCCTGACTGGCAATATCACCTCCTGGTTTGGGAATAGCACCGCACAA
The DNA here is from genome assembly GCF_963971535.1 of Notolepis coatsorum. Classification (NCBI taxonomy): domain Eukaryota; kingdom Metazoa; phylum Chordata; class Actinopteri; order Aulopiformes; family Paralepididae; genus Notolepis; species Notolepis coatsorum. Next base: position 73,485,963 of record NC_140167.1, read on the forward strand.
GACCGAAGCAGACTACAGAGAGTGGCACGTTCAGCCGAACGCACAATTGGAGGGGGGATTCCCACTCTCCAGAACATTTACAACAAGCGGTGCAGGGGTAAGGCTAAGAGAATTATCAAGGACTCCAGCCACCCAAACAACTGCCTCTTTGAACTGCTGCGGTCAGGCAAGCGATACCGGAGTCTCATGGCAAGCACAGAAAGACTCAGAAGAAGCTTCTATCCCCAGGCCATCAGGTTGCTCAACGAACAATAACACTATGCAACAACCATCAAATGCACTCACAACACACACATCCACACGCACATATTCACTTTAAACAAACAACACAATGCAGCACCCACTCTCCACACTTTAGAACACCTAAACACACTTTATATTTATTGGTAAAGGATTTGCACTACAACCCATACATCAGTACACCTTACTGTAAATTGTACCTAAATTGTACCTCATCCCATTTCTGCTTTGCACTATATAGTATTGTATATTAGTATTTTGCATAGTATATTGTATATTGTATGGTAACTCAGTTACTTCTATTCTGCATTGAACATTTTACATATGTATATACTGAACACTGTGTCTACGTACGTGACTTCTATTTTTACTTCTATTTCTACTTCTATTTGTACATGCTATACAATTTTATTTCATACTTATCTTTTGTCTAGCACAGTCTCTGGAGTGTAACAGAAAGAAGCATTTTGTATAAAAGTATTCTGTACTTCTGTATGACAACTATTAAAGAAACTTGAAACTTGAAACTTGAAGTAAACTCGTTTTTAGATCCTTTGATCTTTTTCCTCTGATCCCTGTTCTAAATCATCATACGGATCATTCTAGCTGTCCCTGGCTCATTTGTCTACGTTGGAATTGCAATGCCGACCGAATATCACCAGGTGGCAGTATCGCCTACCTTTGAACTGGAATGGCTTGGCGCAGGGTGCGATCCACGAGGGGAGCCCGGTCCGCTATAGCTCCCCTAGATCAGACATCAGCTCCCCTGCAAACTTGATTTGCGATTTTTTGGGGGGTCTCTAAATTACTGAAAATAAATGCTACTTTTGCCATGCATTTCTAATTTTTCTGTAATTTTCTGTATCATCATCGTGTATAATAATAAACGTATGCTATTTTGGATGTATGATTAATGATTTGCGCACTAATTCACACGTAATATGGCAACATGCATGCTATTCTTGCAATTACCATTCGGAGCGCGGCGGAGCTGCAGCCTGCACGGCACACATCAAACTTGACCCACTTTGTATGTAACCTGTGCTGTGGCTGTTACTTGTTGACACAGACAGTGATCGTTTTGACAGCCAGTAAAATGTCTAAACGAAAACAAGTAAGCCTAACCAATTTTGGTTTCACGAAGACAGTGAAGCTGACAGAGCAGCAGGAGGCGGGAATCGGATCATCTACAGGCGCAATTACACCTGCGGCTGGTGCTGCTCCGGTGGCCGTGGGGACTATTATTAGTTAAATATAAATCATTGTTTTGAGATTCACGTCACTCACAGTGGTGACTGTGGTGGGCGTCAGCGTCACTGCAGGCAGCCAATGTATCGATTCGTCGCAGCCAATGTAAATGCAGCAAGCAAATAAATGTAGCCTATTAGGGTCTTCAAATATGATATGAAATATGGGCGCGTTTCCTAGTGGTCGAAGCAAGCTCAGTGACTCGTCAGTCGAGAAAATAATGCTTGGGACCAGGAGTATTTCATATTGTTAGTAAGTCAGGAGTCTGAGAGATAATCATCTCTATCTAACTAAATAGATACTTTTTTTTATCATGGAATGTGCTGTGGAAGCCCCGTCCAGACGGCCGGACGGTAAGTGAGTTGTCTACTCTAACTCTACTCTACCTACTACAGGCTACAGACTAGTAACGTCTGCGATTACACAGTCCGACTCCTGAACACTCCTCGCTGAGAGGCGCGCCGCGCACCCCCCCCCCCCCCCCCCCCCCCCCCCCCCGACGCGGCTCACCCAAAGATCATGCTATGGGTCGCACACTGGCTTGGCGTGGATACACATTTTGTAAGGGCTCCTCCTCCTGCTTGAACAGAGATTCACATCGATCGCCTCGAAATTCTGTTGCCGAAGCGTATTTCCCATCGAAACGTGTATAGACATATACACTGGGAATCGCGATGGTGATGTGATCACTTGAAATTATTCTTTTTGGAATACCTTGTGGCTAAGGTAAGGTATATTCTATGTCTATTTTACCGAACCTGAAACATGTTTTTCTAACGATCACAGTTTTGTGTTTTACCGGATGATCATGTTTTTTTGTTAAAACGACCCCCCCCCCCCCCACCCACCCCCCCTTTGATGACTTTGTGAAGGTACATGTCGCTGCTGTCGGGACAAAACCTCATAACTCCATTTTTTGAATTTTTTTATTTATTATATAAATCAACTCCGTAGATCATCCTCCATATGTGTGTGTGGGTTTTACAAAGTTTAAACAATGGGAAAGCATTAAACCGATCATCTGTCTAAACCTCCTAACTCTATTCACCCTCAAATCTGTGTTAGTTTTTTTCATCTGCTGAAAAGTTGGGTTTTTGGAGTTATGAGGTTTTGTCCCGACAGCAGCGATGTGTACATGGTATATCCCTTTAATTTGGGAGTATTTGGGGATCAACCAGAATGGTTTGGGCTTATTGCACATAACGTGCTTTATCTCGCAATCTATGGAAAACTGGATTATCTTGGAAATGCGCGATGTTTAGCGTGTAATAAACTACAAACTACAGTGTGTAGAAACAAACTCTTCTTTCCATGTTGGACTACAAGTAGTGTCTGTCAAATGAGCCACACCATTGTCTCCACAGCTATAATACAGAACACACACAGCTCTACAAACATCGTGAAAATGACCATTTTAAGATAGCCTGAAGCGGCAGAGATGGGGACATCTTATGGCGCTGAATGAGTTAAGGGGGGTGACAATGTGGGTGAGAGCACACCATGAAGTTTGTCATTGGAATACTCTGTCATTGGAATTTGTGGAATACTCCACAAATACCTGGTATACTTTAACATGTTTGTTCAGTAAGTTACCTGTTTCATTCATCACACACCACAACACATAATTACCCTGGGTTTGTTCGTGTTTAGCATTTTGTTTTGTTACAATTTTTGTTACTATTTTATTGCTATTTTTGTTAGAGAATGTTCTAAGATTTTTTATCAAATTTTTTTATAATTCTTTTTTTTTACATGAAAAGACAGGACAACACAATACAGTAACCATAATAATAATAAACAGAACTTCACAGCAACAATGAGAGCACAAAGTGCACAGAGAGTCGGTTACCAGTCCCATAGCAAATAGCTTCCTAGGTGTAAGATAGGTCCATGTTTTCTTTGTTCTGTAGACAAACTCACCAGCCGCGGGAACACTGGTTGGGGAGGGGGGCCACTTCGACAGTTTGGTGTACCTTGAGTGTGGTGACATCATCAGTGTTGGCATGGGTGATACCAAGTAGAGGGGGGTTTCTGATTCCAAGTGGATGTTTTCTGTGTTATGCTGTTATGTATTTGAAAGCTAAAGAGGACCTTATATTAAAACTTTAACTTTAACTTTATAATACATTTGAAGCTAATCTAATCAATCAACAACATTTTTAGAATGTCATTCACTTCTATGTATTTCCCTGCTAGTCTATTTTAGTCTCACATAACCATACCTCTCTCCACACAATGTGAGCACTGCGCAGGAGAGTTGTCTGGCAGAACCCATTAAAAACTATCTGGGATCAGTGGTGGACTTAGGCATGGGCAACATGGGCAGCCGCACAGGGGGCATCTTGCTGAGATTGGCATGAGGAGGCGAAAAGAAAATATATATATATGTATAACTTGTTGGTGGATGAAAACAAAAAACTGTCTGGGTTGTTTGTAGTTCTCATATCAATCAAAATGGTCTAGGATGGTTCTGCTCTTGCAACAATACATAGTGCACAGACATCCTTTCTACCACCACACTATGAAGTGTGAACTGAATGTGCAACACTGTTACTCTGTCACTCGTGCGTTATTTTTCTACTTTATTTAACTTCTTTATTTTAGCATTAAACATTTTCTTAATATTCAAAGTCTAGTGTCTTTATTTTGTGATTATGTGATTTTGTATGAAGGGAGGGTGAACTAGCAAAGTACGATTTTCATTGTATGGTGTAACTGTCTGTTTAACTGTGCATATGACAAATAAATATCTTGAATCTTGAATCTGAGCAAAAAACGCAACTTGCTAAATAGTGTCGGGGGGGAATATTTCTTATTCAAGTTTTCCATCACGAGAGCAGCTCGATCAGCTCAGCTATCTGCTTGTGCAATTCTCTCACCACACCAGGTGTATAAAACACTCTGAAACACAGCAAAATATCACTCTGAAACAGCAAATTAGTGGGGAAAGCGTGATCCCAATGCAATTAACATGATCACACTCACGCATGTAAACAGTGATGGGCAGGGCCACTAACAAGACTACCCCCCCCCCTCACCTTACATATACTGGTACACATTATGATTAGAGCCTAGTAAATAGAAAAAGGGTAGTAGAAAAGGACCAGTTGGTTTATCAAAGGTACACTAACACAAGATGTACGTATTACTGAAATTCACAATGCACCATTCATAGCCTATTTAACCCTTAATTATCTATGGCCACATGACAGCTGGTGTGACATGCAACACTGGTAGATAGCAATGTAAACCTATCCACAGGAACTAACACTAAAGGTTAGGAGGCTAAATGAGTCATTAAAGAGAGCTTGTATGATACGTTTAGCAGGAAGCAAAACAGCAGCTATAGTTTTCCCAGGCCTAAAGCCAGAACAGACACATCCGGAAACAATTAAAATTAAATAACTACAAACATTACCATTACCTCACATGCCGTAAGGGCAATCCTACAGCACTGTAACACACTGAATACCTGTCAGTTGCCTCACTCAACCCTGCGGTGCAGTCTACAGCACGGTCAGGAACTCTATACCTCGGCCAAGTGGAAACCAGCACAGGGCTGCACGCAACAGCCTACAGATACCTACAGTATTACAAGTGAAAACACAAAGAGGTAAAGTCCATGTTCACAAACATAATGTTTGAAACAAACAATAAGTCTTATGCATGTACCTATGGGCCCAGCTGTTGTAGCGGCAACGGACACGCCTAAAGCATGAGCAGAGAGAGAATGCTCCAACATACCTCCACTAACACCGAAAGCATGAGCAGAGAGAGAATGCTCCAACATACCTCCACTAACACCTAAAGCATGAGCAGAGAGAGAATACTACAACATACCTCCACTAACACCTAAAGCATGAGCAGAGAGAGAATACTACAACATACCTCCACTAACACCTAAAGCATGAGCAGAGAGAGAAGACTACAACATACCTCCACTAACACCTAAAGCATGAGCAGAGAGAGAATACTACAACATACCTCCACTAACACCTAAAGCATGAGCAGAGAGAGAATACTACAACATACCTCCACTAACACCTAAAGCATGAGCAGAGAGAGAAGACTACAACATACCTCAACTAACACCTAAAGCATGAGCAGAGAGAGAATACTACAACATACCTCCACTAACACCTAAAGCATGAGCAGAGAGAGAAGACTACAACATACCTCAACTAACACCTAAAGCATGAGCAGAGAGAGAATACTACAACATACCTCCACTAACACCTAAAGCATGAGCAGAGAGAGAATACTACAACATACCTCCACTAACACCTAAAGCATGAGCAGAGAGAGAATACTACAACATACCTCCACTAACACCTAAAGCAGTGGTTGGCAATAGGCAGCCCGAGGGCCGAAATTGGCCCGCCAGCAATAATATCTGGCCCCTGAAAATGATTTAACATTTTCTATTTATTTTTTTAATATATCGGACCAACTAGGCTATGCTATATGTTAGCTATAATGTCCAAAAAGAGAAACTACCACCACCTAAATAATGCTTATTATCCTTTGTTTTATCCATGTTGAGAGTGAATAACATATGGCAGCGAGGTGCAATGTAGCACTGGCTCAACATGAAAAAAGTCGGTGGACAGCGCCTGGTGCTGAAATAACAAACAAGCAGTGTGGTGTGTATTTATAACACCAGTTCAGTCATTCATTCAAACTTTATCTTTACTTATATGACTGTGACGGAACCACACATGTGAACAGTAACAATGCAATTAAACTGAAGTCAAATCAGAGCAAAAAAAGCTGAATCCGCTTCAAGAAGATGCACTACATTAGGTATATAAGAAATGACAACGAGAAATGTATTAATTAACTAAATAAAAAAATAGATTTGTCTCTAAAGCCGGTCACTATAGCAGCCAATGGAAATGCTAGAAATGGTCACATGGACTGGGAGAACCAATGGAAAATGCCTATTGTTTCTCAATAGTCCACAGAAAGGGCCGTCAGATAGACGCATTGGTTGCGCGTAATGTAAGAGAGAGGCGCTTGTCTCTGGTTTTATAATAAAATGGCAAAAAGACAAAGGTATAATGTTCAGTGCAAATGTGTATGTCTTTTACAGTTTATTATGCCACCTATGCAGCTCGTTTATTTTGTCCATTCTCTGCCTCTGCCACAAATGTATGTCTTAGTTATAAGGTGGTCTGTCACAGAGTTAAAATGTTTTCACTATCAATATATTAAATTAGCCATTGTTTTTGTTTCTGGCCCGCCGCCATACATACTATTACTTGGAAAAAATGTGGCCTGAGGCCAAACTTAATTGCTGACCCCTGACATAAAGCATGAGCAGAGAGAGAGAGAATACTACAACATACTGTACCTCAACTAACACAACATACTGTACCTCAACTAACAGAGAGAGAACACTACAACATACTGTACCTCAACTAACAGAGAGAGAACACTACAACATACTGTACCTCAACTAACACAACATACTGTACCTCAACTAACAGAGAGAGAACACTACAACATACTGTACCTCAACTAACAGAGAGAGAACACTACAACATACTGTACCTCAACTAACAGAGAGAGAACACTACAACATACTGTACCTCAACTAACAGAGAGAGAACACTACAACATACTGTACCTCAACTAACAGAGAGAGAACACTACAACATACTGTACCTCAACTAACAGAGAGAGAGAACACTACAACATACTGTACCTCAACTAACAGAGAGAGAACACTACAACATACTGTACCTCAACTAACTAGTACTACAACATACTGTACCTCAACTAACAGAGAGAGAACACTACAACATACTGTACCTCAACTAACACCTAAATCATGAGCAGTGAGAGACTACTACAACATACTGTACCTCAACTCAGGGGAGTAGCTGGGGGGGGGGGGGGGGGGGGGGTTAGGATGATTCCAAGGGCCCAGCACGGGGGGGGGGGGCAGATAACACTATTATTATCTTGTTATTAATATGGTTTTATTATTATTATCCTAAAGTAAGTTAATGTAGATGACTCAAAAGTATAATTGCCTGTATTAAAAAAAAAGACAGGACAAGTAACAGCTTTTGTATGTTGAGTTAAGTATCAGAAAACATTGTCACAAGAGTAGGGGAAAATATATGCCTAGCCTAGTGCGACTCAAGGTTCTTTGGTAGACTATTGCATTGATCCATTCATTGAAGATGAACGCAATGTGACATCCTTTACTAGGCTCACCCACCAACAGTTCAGGTGCTGAACTGCTGATCCGAATGTATAGATAAAAACCATATTATGCGTTTTCATCAATAAATAAATAAATGGCCCAAATGTTTTAAGCTTGCGCGCTTACGCGGGCTTGCATGGATTGCGGGCCCACACATATATTCTTTCATGAGGCCCAGAATCTTCAGCTACACACCTGCCTCAACTAACACTACAACATACTGTACCTCAACTAACACCTAAAGCATGAGCAGTGAGAGAATACTACAACATCAAATCAAATCAAATCAAATTTATTTATAGGGCCCGACAACACACGTTAATGTCCCCATGGGCCATACAGATCTTCTTTAAACAAGTCAAGAAGAAAACATAACAATAAGTCAAGAACAGAACAAGAACACCATAAGGTCCAAACATTTTTAGATGAATGCAAATAAATGAAAGAATGCAAGCACTCCCAGACATACCCCACGCGAAGGTAAGGAAAAACTCACTAAAACCTAACAATAGGGAAAAAAGCTCCACAGGCAGTGTGGAGGAGAGAAACCTTAGAAGGGCCATTCAAGGGGGGATCTCCCTTCTTAGATGTTGGTGATAGTAGTTGTAACTGAGGGGTACAATTCCCTGACTGTATTAATCAAGTACTGATATCATTGAATCACTACCGACTTGTACATTACTGGCCAACACCGTACAAAGGTATTCTAGATGACGACACTCGCACAATAACAGGGTTTCCACACAAAATACTAGTTTACAATATTTATTACATAAAAGGGATTATTGTTACATAATATACTTTGGTCAATTGCGCTTATAAGGCAAATAGAATGTGCATGTAAATCAATAATGGATATTAAGTAATTAGATCTATGGATCTTCTGGGATAGGGGTACTACCGGTTGTAAGCCAGCAGAGGGAGGCAAAGCTCTAGGCAAGTCAATTAGTCCACTGGTCCTCAGCGAGGCACCTGCAGGGGGAGCGGTCTTTACTCTCTGGCTCAGCGGGGAAAGCAGCTGCTGGTCCCAGGGTACGCGCCACGCAGGTAACGCCATGGGGTCTCTGCTCCGGCAGAGACGGACTCGAGTGGAGGTCCTCACGGTAGATGTGTAGTTCCCACAGCAGCAGCGGGGCAGACGGTTCTGCTCCAGCCGCCACAGTCAAAGCACTGAAGAATAATCCTTGCCGGAAAAGTGGCTCTGCTGGCGGGGTAAATCCTCCGTGTTGCGCGGTAGTGCGCGGTGGTTCAGAGTTGAACTTGACGTTGGTCTCTCCTATTTGCACGCGGCTATAAGTGCTCTGTATAGATGCACAATTACTCCCTTCACGTGGTCTTTGACTCGTAATGAAGGTTTACTAATATATAGAGAACGATACGACAAACAGACGTATTCAGGATAACACGATTCTATCTTGGGCGATACGAGCCCTGCTATACCGCATGTTACGTAGTGGGTAAGGCTTTACTTGGTAACTGAACCAGACTGAACTGAAGGCGAACTGAAGAGGAACTGCAAGGGGGGTTCTGTATTCTTGCGCCATATTTATATCCACGGCGGACAAATAGTGCCTATCTTATTTCTGTCGCCTCTCTGTCTCGTAGCCGTGGGCGAAAGCGGGCATGTTTGGGCGAGTCCGAGGCGGTAGCTTTCAAGTCCGCTCGAGGGGGATGAATATTATGGTCTGTCCTGCTAGACTAAAGGGATATTCAGTGCATATTGTACAAGGAATATACAAGGGATATCAAACGATATGCAAATATTATACATGGGATCTCAGGCAATAAATATATATATTCGGTTTAATCTGACCCTTTGTAACAGCCGCCCCCTAATTAGTCCCACCTAATTAGCTAAGCAGGGACAGATTAACCGCACTGTCCACTACTCAATGTCTGTGAGGGGTCGGGCAGGTCACAAAGTCAGGGGGTCATGGTCGTCATTAGGCAAGTCGGGGAGCCTTGGCGGCTCGATCAGCCTCGCCACGGGTCGGTTGTAGATCCGCCCTTGGCCGAGCACTTCTGCCACTCTGACCTTTCCGTCGGTACCAGTGGTCACTTTGCTTACGCGGCCGGCCGGCCACGCAGCTCGGGGTGGTGACTGGTCTATGGTCATGACGGCTAGACGGGATGAAGGGGGGCTTAGGAGGAAGCGGGCCTGAGACTGCTTTGATCTGGGCTTGGCTGTGCTTTCTCCTCCTCCTCCGTCTGTTTCGTTTGTTCGCTCTGTACCCCGTGTGAGGAGGGGCCGGTCCCGGCCGCCCCGTCAAGGAGTCGCTTGGGGTGCTGGGTTCGAGGTCAGCTACGTCTGAAGCGCAGCTGAGGGGGGTGGAGTTCCGAACTCCCTCTGGTACCCACGGTTCTCTCACGGGCCTCTCGCTTAATGTCAATAGCCTCTGCTGTATGGGGGAGAGGCCGGTGTCTTCTTCTGTGTGTAGGCAGCTAGTGGCTGCTGTTCGGCTGAGAGATTTAGCGAGGGGCCCTTGTAATGTCCATCCTAGGCGGGTCTCGACTGCTGCAGGACAGCCTCGGGGGCCTGTATGGACCCGGTCAATCGGGACTATGAGTTCTGCATGGTCGGAGCCTATCAACAGGGTCGGGGTGACGCCGTCTATGAGCGGGATAGGTAGTTGACGCAGGTGCACATATTTATCCATCAACTTGGTGACAGGGTAGGTGTACTGCGATAGTCCTATTTCTTGGCTGGTGAAAGCATTTGTGATCTTGTACCGTCGCTCTGGCTGCCCGCTTGCTGCGATAGTGAAGGAGACATTCTCGCCCTTTATCGTCTTTAAATCTCTTCTTATTGTCCGAATCGTCATTTGGTTCTCGCTCCCCCGCAGTCCCAGCTGGGCCGCAGCGGACGCGAGCAGAAGGGTCTTCTCTGACCCGTCATCAAGGACGGCGTAAGTGTCCATGACTTTGTCCCCGTGGCTCAGGAGCACTCTGACCACTTTGAGGAGCACTCGGGGGGTCTCTGTGTGCTGGTCAATGTGGAGCACTCCTGTCTCGGGTGGTGACGTAGACTCTATGTGGTACGAGTCGCACCTTGTCCGCCAGTGTCTGCCGTAGCAGTCGGGACAGAAGGGAGCGGTCTGGTGGAACTTTGGTTCTGGTGCCACCGCCTCGGCGTGGTACATGACCGCGACGGGCCCACTCTGTTGTCCTGGGTGACGCTTGTTGATGTCGTGCAGGACCTCCAGGTGGGTGCCACCGCACCTGCTGCACTTTTTCTTCAGGTGGCACTCAGCTGCTAGGTGGCTGCGCGCGCAGCGGAAGCAGCGGCGGTGGTCCTTGACCCACTGGCTCACATCATCCGTGGTCAGCTTCTTGAAATCCTCGCACTGGTGGAGCCGATGTTCTCCCCCACAGTACTGGCACTCAATCTTCCACTGGTCCTCTTTCGTCGAGGGGGTGTTGTGGTTGGAGTGCTGCGGTACTGACTCTGATTGGTGCATGACAGTCACCGATCTTCTTCCATCATTTATTCTCCTGGGTCCTTCTCTGGAGCCAGGGGTGCTCCGTCCGAATGTATCTAGCCGTAAGCTGCTGACTTCTCTCGCCAGGAAGTCGGCTAGATCGAGGAGGTTCGGTTCGGGGCCATTAGGGTCTCGGTGGTCTCTCTGCCGCCTAAAGCGCTCCTGTCGGGCGGGCGGTAGCTTCTCCAAGATCCTCTCTACATTTGAGTTGGCGTATAGTTCATGCCTACCCTTTTCCCTCTGCGCTCCCAGCATCCCTACCAGGGACTGCACTCTGATGGACAGGTCGTCCAGTGCTCGATTGTCTGTGGCTGGGGGTAGGCGGTCAATATGCCTTATCTCTTCTATCACGTAATCCCATATACGTCCATATCTCTGGTCCAGCGCTGCAAGGGCCGCTGTGTATGGGGTCGAAGAGGAGGCGTAGGCCAGCGCTATATTGTGCGCTCGCGGTACTTTCAGGTGCTTCAGTAATATTGCATACTTGTGGCGTTCATCAGCGACATCCACCATCATTGTCTCTAGGCACATCCGGAGCTCCGTGTACTGTGCTCGATTCTCATAGACGAAGTCTGGGATTGACGGCGTGGCAATGTATGACGCTGTGGGTGACTGATACATCGGTGAGCGTTGGGGGAGAGGCCTCCTAGGCGAGTCTCCTCTGGCGTGTCGTCTTGGGCTGGTACTTGGTGGGTACCGAAGGTCGGGTACCCAGGTGCTGTTCCTCGGGGCTGGCGGTGCGTCAAACTCACCCGTGAGTTGAGTCGGGGGTTTGTAGCGCAGGGCCTCGGGGCTGACTTCTGGGCTGTACTGGACCTCCTGGTCCTGAGTACGTGGCTGCGGGTCGGGGCTGTACTGGGCCTCCTGGGCCAGAGCACGTTGCTGCTGGTCGGCTTGACACCCCTCCTCTTCCTCCTCCTCTTCCTCTGCTAGGACCTGGAGTCGTCTGCTCAGTCTCTCGGCGTGGTCCGGTTCCGTTACCCGGTTGCTGGGTCTCGTATGGACCGGCTGGGGAGGGGGTTCGGAGACGTGGACAGGCTCCTCCTGTAGGCGGGGTCCCGGGTCGCTTCGTCGGGTAGGGGAATGTGTCCTAGACCCATGTCTTGACGACCTCTGAGAGCTCCGTGCGGAGTGAGGGGGTGTCGCCATGGCAACCAGTTTGTCCATCAGCTCCGCCTGCATCCGGTCGCGCTCTGCCTCGCGCCGGGCATGGGCTGCGTCGCGCGCTGCTTCGCGCTGGGCATTGGCGGCGTCGCGCTGCGCATTGGCGACGTCGCGCTGGGCGTTGGCGCTGGCATGGGCGGCGTGGAGCTGTGCATTTGCGACGTCGGCGCGGCTTCGCTCGATGTTCTCTTCTGTCTGGAGGCGTCTGGTCTCCAGCCTTATTCGGTCGTCCTCGCTCCTTTGTTGCGCCTGGAAGCGCTCTCGCTCACCTGCGTAATGTTCACACTCGCACGTCTGTTGCGCTTGAAGTCGATCGCGTTCGGTGGAGGCTGCCAGGGTGGCGATGAGTGCCTGCGCCAGCATCTTGTCCGCCTCGCTGGGGGAAGACGCCGTTCGGGGCGATCGGCTCCCGGCAGTACTGGTTGGAGATCCGTTCTCCGGTTGCGTACCGCGGAGATCCGTCTCCTGGGTGCGCGTCTCTTTAGGGTTGTCTTCCTCCCGGGGCTGGTCGGGGACTACTTCTTGGGTATTGTCTGGGGGTAAAGTCATGTCAGTTCCCTCCTGGTCCCCACCGTGAGCTTGGTCAGTTACTTTAGAACCCACTAGGGCCTCTGTTGGCGGGGTAGCCTGGTTGTTAAGGTCAGACATAATTTTACTTTCTACTTTTTCCGCGTTTAACCTCCCTTTAAAGCTAGGTATTGGACTGACAGAGTATGCCTCTAGGTAGGGAGGTGGCTGTCGTCTGCGCTGCGGGCGATCTAGCTTAGGAGAACCGTTTGTGGAGTGTTCGTCATCGGCCAATTCCATATTAATATTATATTAATATTACGCTAATTATTATCTCGGCTATCGAAGGACCAATTGTAACTGAGGGGTACAATTCCCTGACTGTATTAATCAAGTACTGATATCATTGAATCACTACCGACTTGTACATTACTGGCCAACACCGTACAAAGGTATTCTAGATGACGACACTCGCACAATAACAGGGTTTCACACAAAATACTAGTTTACAATATTTATTACATAAAAGGGATTATTGTTACATAATATACTTTGGTCAATTGCGCTTATAAGGCAAATAGAATGTGCATGTAAATCAATAATGGATATTAAGTAATTAGATCTATGGATCTTCTGGGATAGGGGTACTACCGGTGTAAGCCAGCAGAGGGAGGCAAAGCTCTAGGCAAGTCAATTAGTCCACTGGTCCTCAGCGAGGCACATGCAGGGGGAGCGGTATTTACTCTCTGGCTCAGCGGGGAAAGCAGCTGCTGGTCCCAGGGTACGCGCCACGCAGGTAACGCCGTGGGGTCTCTGCTCCGGCAGAGACGGACTCGAGTGGAGGTCCTCACGGTAGATGTGTAGTTCCCACAGCAGCAGCGGGGCAGACGGTTCTGCTCCAGCCGCCACAGTCAAAGCACTGAAGAATAATCCTTGCCGAAAAGTGGCTCTTGGGGGGTAAATCCTCCGTGTTGCGCGGTAGTGCGCGGTGGTTCAGAGTTGAACTTGACGTTGGTCTCTCCTATTTGCACGCGGCTATAAGTGCTCTGTATAGATGCACAATTACTCCCTTCACGTGGTCTTTGACTCGTAATGAAGGTTTACTATATATAGAGAACGATACGACAAACAGACGTATTCAGGATAACACGATTCTATCTTGGGCGATACGAGCCCTGCTATACCGCACGTTACGTAGTGGGTAAGGCTTTACTTGGTAACTGAACCAGACTGAACTGAAGGCGAACTGAAGAGGAACTGCAAGGGGGTTCTGTATTCTTGCGCCATATTTATATCCACGGCGACAAATAGTGCCTATCTTATTCTGTCGCCTCTCGGTCTCGTAGCCGTGGCGAAAGCGGGCAGTTTGGGCGAGTCCGAGGCGGTAGCTTTCAAGTCCGCTCGAGGGGATGAATATTATGGTCTGTCCTGCTAGACTAAAGGGATATTCAGTGCATATTGACAAGGAATATACAAGGGATATCAAACGATATGCAAATATTATACATGGGATCTCAGGCAATAAATATATATATTCGGTTTAATCTGACCCTTTGTAACAGTAGTGTTGCAGACGGACAGTTGGTAAGCATGCACTCATTGTGTAATGGAACACAGAGAGTGCATGCAATAGCAACTGTACATTTTGAAAGATTAAAGATAGAGCTAATAGCGATAGCAACTGAACATTTTGAAAGATTAAGATAGAGCTGATAGCGAATCTATTGAGGCACAGGGGCGGCGCAAAGAGGGTCACGTCCTCCCCGTCTTAGTCAAGGGACATTTAACACTCTGTCGTTGCTCAGGGACAGCCGGAGACAGGGAGATAGGGGCGGCGGCAGAGAGGTCGCGAACTCCCCGACATCATCGCGGGACATCCGGCACTCCGGTCACCACTACGAGACCTCCGGAGACAGGGGGGCACGCAGAGGGGGTCGCAACCTCCCGCCTTCGTCACGGGACGTCCAACACTCCGGTCAACACTCCAGGACAGCAGTCATAGGGAGACAGGAGACGGGACAGGCGTTAGACAGCTCATGAGATTGCAGTAGGCGGACATAGCAATAGATACAAGTGGTAGGCATATATGTGAATGGAGTAGATATATGAAGTAAGCGTATATGTGAATAGAATAGAAGTACTTAACCCAGCAATGAAACCGCTTGACTGTTAATCTGTTAACAGGCTGTTAATACTGTTAATCAGTTGACAGACACGGACAGACGGCGGTGAATAACTGATCCAAGGCCTCGGAGGTGCATGTAGAGCAGTCACTACATACCTCAACATACCTCAACTAACACACCTAAAGCATGAGTAGAGAGAGAATACTACTGCCCAAGATCACTGGTATAGTATGACATAGGTCCTCTACTTTACTTTGTGTTCCTGGAATCACTCTCACACCTGACTACAGTATAAGCCACAAGCCGTGGCCAGACACAGTCTATGAGTCAGATACCATTATTGTCTCATTCCATACAGCCGTGGATGCACTCCGAAATACTGGCCGCTATGAAAACCAGAGACAAAAATGCTCTGAGTTTCGTAAAAGTCAGTCAAAGCTTACTACTAAAAGCACGAGCAGTGAACTCCAAGCCCACGTGACTGAACTCAAACTAGAAAGAAACAGACTAAGAACGACGTAAACTCCATGATCAAAACTGCAAAAAGAATTTCATCAATGACAAAACTGAGGAAAACAAAAACAAACACGTGAACTTTGGAAATTACTCAATATCAACTAGATGCAGTATAAAAACTTAAACCAGATCTCAACATAAACATAAAAACTGACAACACGCTCATCACAGACAAGCTGGATGTAGCCAATTACTTAAACATTTTCTTCACAAACATAGCCACAACACTGGTAAACAAACTACCCTCCCACTCAGGGCTTTATGGGGTAGAACACATAGTAGCTTACTACAAAAACCTAGGGGTCCGCAAGGACGACTTCAAGCTGGAAATGGTAACAACAGATGAGTACTCAATAAACTGAGCGCCCTCCAACCTAACAAGGCCACTGGCCATGACAACATCCCCTCCAAATTCCTCAGAGACTCAGCAGCCGCCATCACACCAATCATCACACACATAATAAACCTCTCCATAAAACAGGGACACGTCCCCAAGGACTTCAAAATTGCGAGGGTGACCCCTCTGCACAAAAAGGGCAGCAATTAGACCCAGGCAACTACCGCCCTGTTTCTATTCTCACCTCCATCTCGAAAGTCAGGAAAAAATAGTCTACGAACAGGTCGAAAAGTACCTAGCGGAAAAAAATCTAATCTACGAATTCCAATCTGGCTTCAGAACATCCCACTCCACTGACACATGCCTTCTCTATTTGAATGACCACATCAAACAAGAGGTGGACGCAGGCAAATACTGCGGCATGGTCATGCTGGACCTACAAAAGGCCTTTGACACGGTCAATCACTCCATTCTGATTGACAAGCTAAAAGCAATTGGTTTTGATTGTCTATCAGTGAGCTGGATGCAATCTACCTTGAGGGGAGGGAACAGATGGTGGAGGTAACGGTACCCTATCCCCCCCCCTCACAGTGAGCTGTGGTGTTCCACAAGGAAGCATACTAGGACCGCTACTGTTCCTAATTTATGCAAATGACATGTCGTCAGCTTGTGACTGCAACTTGTTCCTGTTTGCGGACGACTCAGCCCTGCTGGTCTCTGACAAGAACAAGTTACAGGTTGAAAAACCCTCAGCTCGGAACTAGGCAGAATCTGCATATGGCTCGCTGATAACAAACTATCATTACACATGGGCAAAACAGAGTCCATTCTCTTCGGTTCAAATAACAAACTCAGCAAGACCGACGGCTTCTCCATTACAGTGGGTGACATATGTCACAAGGAAAGATGAATTACCTACCTGGGTTCCATCCTAGAGGCTAATCTCTCCTGTGACAAAATGGCATCCAATGTAATAAAAAAAGTCAACCAACGAACTCGATTCTTGTACCGGATCTCCTCTCTGGTAAACAAGAACACCCTGAAGACTCTGGCAGAGCACTCATTCAGGGGTACTACGACTATGCTTGCACCTCATGGTACCAAAGCACCTCAAAGGCGCTAAAAACAAAAATTACAAACATCTCAAAACAAACTGGTCAGACTACTGCTTGACCTTACTCCTAGAACCCACCTCACCCCTGCCCACTTCGACAACCTAGGATGGCTTAGAGTAGACGACAGAGTACAACAACTTGCAATGGGCCTGGTCTACAGATACACTACACGACCAAGGTACCCATGTACATGTCAAAATACTTCCCAAAGGTCAGTGAATACCACGATCACAACACCAGAGGGAGCTCCACAAATCATGTTAAACCCAGATTCGGCTCAAATAAGGGACTAAACACGTTTCGCAATTATGCCACATCAATGTGGAACGCCCTACCCAAAGCTGTAAAGGAATGTGGATCACTACCCACTTTCAAAACCTCTCTCAAGGGACACCTACGGGAGACTGCAATTCAACACTGGCCCCTGTAAATATCCTAACCCAACCCCTCCAATGTACAGTCATTTACCTAGTATGGTTTTGTCAATAGTTCAATGTACAATTGTGTTTGTTTGTACAGTGTCTCTCCCCCCCCCCCTCAATGTACAGTGTTACTTGTTTATACAGTGTGCCCCCCGCCCCCCCCCCCGCCCCCCCCCCCCCCAACCACCTCCAATGTAAATTACCCAGTATGGTTGTCATATCCCAATGTACCCAACCCCCCCCACCCAACCTCCTCCAATGTACAGTTTCTACGTCAAATGTATATCTCCCTTTTCTTGACTCCTTCTGTATCACAAACAGTACTGTATTTGCAAATCTGGTATGTCATAAATGTATAGATGTAGCAGTACTGACTATCTGTATGTCATGTATGTCATATATGTCTATATGAAGTGAAAATGGGGGACCCTGATGGAAACAAGACAAACGTCTTTCTCAGGTCTGCATCCCCTTAACAATTGTATGTATTGAGCCGTACTGTATTGTACCCATTCTGCAATCTGTTAAATAAAGTTTTCATTCATTCATTCATTCATTCATTCATTTCATTCATTCATTCATGTACTCATGTCTGAAGGAACAGGTGTTTGATGACCACAGCACGCCCGTGTGGAATCTCTCTTTACTTTTCACAGACATGGGTGAGATGTATAGCCAGCTAAACGCCATCCTATTTGAGACTGAAAGCAGTGGTCAGATAACACGTTCTCAGCTGTGCGACTAGTGCACTGAGTCCCAGGGAGGTGTTTGGTTAACAAAACTGCAAAGAGAGAATAAGTCTCTCAGCTGGGAGCTTTTCCTGATTCCTTCTTAGCAGGAATACTATACGAATAGCCTACAGCTCCACAGGTTTGTGGATAAATGCACACACATACACACACACACACACACACACACACACACACACACACGCGCGCACGCGCACACACACATCACATTTACATTTAGTCATTTAGCTGACGCTTTTATCCAAAGCGACTTACAAGTTCTGTACAACAAGTCATCAGGAAGGGCACAACTCTATCAGTTGAGTAACAATGTTCATCAAAGTGTTGAGTGTTACAGTGTAGGTTAGTATATTAGGACAAGTGCATGACAGTAAGGTTAGTTAGGGTTAGATTTAAAAATATATATATATATATATTATTTTTATTTTATTTTTTCAGATAGTGGTTGAAGAAGTGCGTCTTAGTCGACGGCGAAAGATTGGATGGCTTTCGGCTGTCCTAACACACACACACACACACACACACACACACACACACACACACACACACACACACACACACACACACACACACACACACACACACACACACACACAGGGCATAGGTTTGGGTTCAACATTGGGGGGTCTGGAGGTCCTCCCCCATGACACTTTGAGAGTCAAACACCTAATTTCCTGCATTCTGATGTACTTTTATGCACCAATTTTATTTGTGCCTTTTCTGCATCCGTTTATGGTGGACATGTCTTTATTTGTGTAAAGGAAAAGACAACATTCAGACAACATAAAACACAAATGTTTAAATGTTTTACCTCCTTTGGTAAATCTTTCATATTAGCTATATTTTTGAGGGGGACAAATTTACACACACACATGATACACACACACACACTATTTCCTCTCCCCTCTCTATCCCTGTCGAGAGAGAGAAAGAGAGAGAGAGAGAGAGAGAGAGAGAGAGAGGAGAGAGAGAGAGAGAGAGAGAGAGAGAGACGCACTTGCACCTCCTGTCACCCATTGACCTCTGATCTTAGCTGATCCCCCAGTAGATAAGCTGTCACTCACTTTAAATGTGGGAAGATCATGACTTCTTTATGAGACCTCTAGAGAGAGAGAGAGAGAGAGAAGAGAGAGAAGAGAGAGAGAGAGAGAGAGAGAGAGAGAGAGAGAGAGAGAGAGAGAGAGAGAGAGAGAGAGAGAGAGAGAGAGAGAGAGAGAGAGAGAGAGAGAGAGAGAGAGAGAGAGACTTCACTCAGGGAGAGTACTTCACACTGGCAGAACGGAGGAGGCGTGACTGTCTGGTAGAAAAAATACTGTAGGTAGCGGTCAAACTCTGAACTCCACCAGCAGCACAATAAGTCCCACAGCAGCACTTTCCCCTGACACGCCCTTCGGTGGAAGTGTGAGCTGAAATAACTGAATTGTGTGACTGGGAACCTCCACCAGCCCTACTATCACCACAGCACCGGGAGACGTCGCCCTCCTTCCCCACTTGTTGGAATATCCTGCCGGGGCGGTTTGATCCGCTGCTCCTCTACTCCTCCACAGCCATGGCCCCGGGCGTCCTGTTATGCACCGGCCTGTTCGCAGTGGCGGTGAGATTATGGTCTATTAATTCATTGAAAGGCGAATTATTCGCAGGTATTTATCGCACTGCACCGTTATCAGAGGCTGTGGTTGTTGTTTTTGCGGCTGCTGAGTCGCTTGGTTTCTACTTTCTAGATCGATGTTTATAATTATATCAGAGGGGGAAAACAGAACGTTGTGCAAAACTGCAGAATTCTGTTGGAACTGTCAGTTGAGGAGCTGGAACCAAACTCTGGCTTTAGGAGGAACACATTGTCCAACTCTTGTTGTTGCTTCACAAATGTTTTGTGATCGAAAAGCCGACATGGTCTCCAGGCCAACGCCACAGAAGAATAGACATAATGTTCCCCAATAATTTATCACCGAGTAGGCAGACAAACGCTGCCCATAGTTTAGATAGATTAGATCAGATTCAAATGTTTTGTCTCATTATACAGCACAAGTCAGTACAACACGAATAAATTGGCATCCAACTAGAGTGGAAATGTAATATACATAATACGTAATATAAAAGTGCAATAGTAATATACAATGTACAGATTAAACTGGGTATAATTTAGTCATACTATAGTACTCAGATATATGTATAAAGTTGTAGTATATATAAGGTATACACTATGGTAGTAATAAATCTAGTAAGACTATATGGGATATGTATAGATATACAGTATACAGATATGAAAGAAATATATGCAGGTATATACAGACAGATGTGGATATACATATATATATGTGGTATACAGCATTATTGTACATGCTATCGTATAGTTATATTGGTTATATGCAGGTATAAGTAGATATATAGACGGTTTGCAGGTATATTCAGACAATATATATTTAATATGCATGCGGTAATATGAGAGTCAAACGAGAGAGAATCGACTTTGCCTTTAGCCTATAGGATTAATTTATATGATATGTAATAACGCACAAGACTACAGACAGAAACTCTGTTGACTCAGACATATATGTTAATGAACAACCAGATTTACCTCCGATAAGAAAGACAAACAGTTGGCTGCTAGTGCTACATTGTAGCAGGCAGAATCTGACGTTAATAAATAGGTCTGTTGAAATGCTTGGCATGTGCCTTTTTGAACACTAGGCTTTGATTGATTGATTGAAAAGTTTATTAACAGATTGCAGAATGGGTACAGTTACAGTACAGCTCAATACATACAATTGTTAAGGGGATGCAGACCAGAGAAAGACTTTCGACCTGTTTACATCAGGGTCCCCATTTTCAATTCATCATAACATATATGACATACATGACATACAGATAGACAGTACTGCTACATCTATACATTTATGACATATCAGATTTGCAAATACAGTACTGTTTGTGATACAAAAGTGTCCAGAAAAGGAGTGTATATACATTTGGCATAGAAACTGTACATTGGAGGAGGTTGGTTGGGTGGGGTGGGGTTGGGTGGGTTGGGTGAGGGCTGTACATTGGAGGTGGGGGGGGGGGGGGGGGGGGGGTTGGGAAGGGGACACACACATTTTCACTGTACATTGGAATATTGACAAAGCCTTACTTGGTCATTTACTGTACAACTAGGTTAGGACATTTGTAGGGGCCAGTTTCGAATTGCAGTCTCACGTAGGTGTTTTTTGAGAGTGTTTTTGAAGGTGGGTAGTGATTCACATTCCTTTACAGCTTTAGGCAGGGCGTTCCACATTGATGTGGCATAATTGCGAACGTGTTTAGTCCCTTGTTTGATCCGAATCTGGGTTTTACATGATTTGTGGAGCTCCCTCTGGTGTTGTGATCGTGGTATTCACTGACTTTGGGAAGTATTTTGACATGTACATGGGTACCTTGGTCGCGTAGTGTATCTTGTAGACCAGGCCCATTGCAAGTTGCTGTACTCTGTCGTCTACTCTAAGCCATCCTAGGTTGTCAAAGTGGGCAGGGGTGAGGGGGTTCTAGGAGTCAGGTCAAGTAGTAGTCTGACTAGCTTGTTTTGAGATGTTTGTAATTTGTTTTTTAGTGCCTTTGAGGTGCTTTGGTACCATGAGGTGCAAGCATAGTCGTAGTACCCTTGAATGAGTGCTCCTGCTAGAGTCTTCAGGGTATTCTTGTTTACCAGAGCGGAGATCCGGTACAAGAATCGCGTTCGTTGGTTGACTTTTTTATTACATTGGATGCCATTTTGTCACAGGAAAGATT
>NC_140167.1:73508044-73539720 GCF_963971535.1 Notolepis coatsorum
GACCAGAGTAATATTCGCTCTCCTATTGGACAGCGCCCCCAGGCTGAAAGGAATTCCCTCATAGTTCTTTTATTGAATGTCGGCGAGGTGAACAGAGAGTGAGACAGAGTCAGATGGCAATCTGCAGAGTTTTACTGAACCGTCACAGCACAAGTAGACCACAATCCGGACCACGCACCTCCGCACACCGAGCGAGCCAGTGCCAAGTGGTGGTTTCGTCAATACATCGTCACATCATTTATACATTTCTCGTCAGAATGGTGTGTGTATCCCTCTCCGCGTGTATCCATGAATGTTTGTGTGGTGTGTCCGTGTGTGTGTGTGTGTGTGCTGGTGTTTGCTTAGATGGGGAAGAGGAGGGGCTGTATTCCTCCGCTCTCCTTATCAGATGGTGTGTGTATTTCTCTCGGTGTGTATGCATTGGTGTCTGTGTGGTGTGTGTGTGTGTGTGTGTGTGCTGGTGTTTGCTTAGATGGGGGAAAGGAGGGGCTGATTCCTCCGCTCTCCTTATCAGATGCTTTTCTGTGTGTTCATGTGTGTTAGTGTGCTAGAGTGTGTGTGTGTGTGTGTGTGTGTTGGTGTGTTAGAGTGTGTGTGTGTCGGTGTGTGTGTGTGCTAAAGTGAGACACTCTCGATGTCTCTCTATGTGTGTGCATTGATGTCTGAGATGACGGCATATAATTTGTGTGTGTGCATGTGTGTTGGTGTGTGTGTGTGTGAGTGTGTGTGTGTCGGTGTGTGTGTGGGCTTTTGCATGCTTCTGATATCATCATGCACCTGTCCAGACTGTTTCAAATGGGGCCCTACAGTATGTTTACACAGAGACCGTTTCATCGGGCCTGTGTTTACACAGAGACATCTGACGTAAGATATATAAGATATTGACAACAGATCAATGAATTAAAACTATCAATCCCCCTTTTGACATATAAATCCATATGTCAACACAACAATTCATTGTGCACCCAACAATATGACACAACCATCACTCATCAAGACATACACTAAGCATGGACCTGTCAAAACACTTTGACCCTTTTAACCTCCTTCCAGTTAAGAGTACCCTCCTCCCGTTCGGACGCACTGCTTGCCCTACTTAGATGCACCTCTCCCCGCCAGGATCAGGAGATGCCACGTGTGGGGAGACCGGCCCTACAGGGCCGCATCGCCGCCTACACTGGACCCCTTCTCACCCAACCAAGGATACAGGCCTCCACTTCCAGGCCAAGGTCTCCTCACATGAACAGAAGAAGTCCCCTTATTTTACCTTCAGGTGCAGTTTAAGGCTGGGTCCCTTTCCAATCTTAGGAGAGACAATTCAGATTCCTCTGAATTGACACCCCCATCCCTCTGCTTCCCAGCATTTTCTTTTCAAAAACACTGATCACAGAAGCACAGCTCGCCTACTAACCCTGTATCGGCTAGTAAGGTTACTGTGGCCTGACTGTACATTGAGCCAGGTGCATTTATGCCACTGTTGTCCAGTCACTCACGGTCACATCCCACGTTTCTGTGACTATAAACAGGGTCATAACGCTCTCCCAACCGGCTGGCGACCCAGTCGATAGCGACCTCATAGTCCGTCATCAAGTCAGGACCCCAAGCGGCTGACTGTCCGTAGTACCTATCAGCCACTCAGTTTAGAAACCGACGGTCTTGTCCCCACCCCGCTTGCTCTGGGCATGGAAATATTGACCGTTTTCGCCAGCCTTGCCTGTTCACGGCAGGCGCTGTGCCCCCTCCGGTGCACCGCCCTGCTCCTAGGTGTGAACTGTCGTCCACGTACCACCCAGTGCCCACACCAACTTACGTGCGACGTTTCCTGGGCCGACTAGACGGTACCACAGTGGTATGTTAATTCATACCTCGTTACACACGAGGGCCTTCAGTCACTCCCCAGCACTATAGTTCCTGTTTAACGTGCGCCCAGACTCTTGCGAGCCCACTGCCGCCTGTTTTGGCCTAGAGGTTCGGGGTGCCTAATCCCCTCCCTAGGCCAAGGTCAGGAACAAAATAGAGTACATTTTCGGACATATACCTACATATCGGATGACCACCAACACTGTCATCAATACACCAGACCTGCACTTAATCCAAGGCAGGCCATAGATCAACCCGTGAAATACTAATTACAATCACACAATATAAATTCATAGAGGAATGAAAACACAAAAAAAAATAACAATAAACTGACGTTGATTTAACCCCAACCAGGACCTGTAAAATATGGAAATGATGCTTGACCGCTTTCGCATGATGTACATGCCTGAAATACTATGTAAGACAGCTCAGACAGTTCAGTCTTATTTTGCACAATATCAATCATATTTTAAGACAGTCCAGTTTTAGTTCAGTCACATTTTGCATAATTTCAATCATATTTTAAGACAGTCCAGTTTTAGTTCAGTCACATTTTGCATAATTTCAATCATATTTTAAGACAGTCCAGTTTTAGTTCAGTCACATTTTGCATAACTTCAATCAATTTACACTTTCTCATCTATTATTCTAATATTCTTATTTCAATTAATTATTTAAATTCAGTAATTTATTCAGTTGTTGAGTCCACCATTCAGTTGCTGTGTGGAGTCCACACAGTTCACACAATCCCCCTTTGAGACTGTGAATCTCACAGTCTCAACACCAATCCCCCGCAGGCCATCAGGCAGAGAGCGCTCCTCGTCAGTCAGCCATCACCCCCCCAGAGGACACTGCATCATACTGAATTCAGGCCGAAGTCCTGTTGCCGGCCCCTCCCCCTCAATCCGGCACCAGCCCTACATTTCCAGGCGACCGAGCGACAGCTCGTGACATTTCGTGATATCGGCCGGGTTTCATTTCCACCCCACCACCGGCGGAGGTATGGAGAGGAGAAGGGCCTCGGCACGGTTCTCAGCATGACCACAGCGTCCCCAATGAAGCGGATGACAGCCGACCGTTCCCCATCGCGTCCTCTCCCCAACCTGACAGCCCGTGGAAGAAACACAGAACACAGAACACCACATAGCTTACTTAACAACCAGTACAATGCATCCAGACTTATTTATGAGAAAACCCATTGATTGAAATACATAAAAAATGCGTAAAAGAACCACTCAACTTTCAGATTCATAGTTGGGGCATATCAGCGTCATACTCCGTCACCATCACCCAAACTCACAAATGAAAAAGAAGAAAAAATAATGCAATGATTTTCAATGGTTGCAATCTCTATGCCGAAGGATCATTAGAAAATCAGACTAAAATTCACATAAAACAAATCAAAACAAAACACACATTGTCCCACATAAGAGTATACAATATCCCATGAGTAGACAATATTCTAATGATTATACTATAAAAAGGAAATAAAAACAAAACACGCAACAATATCTTGAGACAATAATATGCGAACAACTTGAAACACACTTGGATTCCATTCATACTAGTCTGCTCATTGGACACCGTGACAGTATTATTTATAGATATATAGAGGATATTCGTCATAATTCCCCCTTTTGACGTTAAATAAAACGTCAACACACAGTTCATTGATCTATGTCCGTCGATTGTCACCTCATTACATGCATCACATCCAATACCAGACAGGATAATCAACATCAGGAGAGCAGAGAGAGAGAGACAGAGGGAGGGGAGAAAGCGGGAGAGAGAGAGAGAAGAAAGAGAGAAACACAATTCTGGCAACTTAACAGAAGATAGCACGTAACCCCACCGGACCCCCCTTACTCATCACCTAACCCAGAGGAACCCCCCCTCTATTACAGTGCACCCCTGGTCCCGTCTTCTAGGGGACGTGGGTCTCCTCCTGAGCTGGTTCCCGTAGGCACACACAACGTCCATCAGGGCGCTTCCTTCCCTCTGTCACAGTGCACCGCCCACCTGGGTCGGCCCCGTCTTCTGGAGGGCAAGGGCTGACCTCCTGAGGTTGGTCCCCGTTCCAGGGTGCGGTCCCCTAGACAAACGTGCCTCCTCCGGTCCGCTGCCTTCCCAGTGTCTCAGACTGTCCTCTCCACCCCTCGCCGGCCGGCCCACCACCACTCAAACTCAGCTCAGTGTCTCCCCTGCGGCCGCTTCCCCCGTTCTAGTCGTGGATGAACTGCGTGTCGTAGACGACGGATCAGCGGTGATTGATCTGCGGTGCCAGCGGTGCCTGGCTGCGGTGTTCACACCCATACTCCAGGAACCATGACAAACAAAACCTATCACTCAAATACAACAACCTTTCACACCGGTACCAACACACACACATGTGTTAGTTGGAATTTAGTATCGTATTAGGCAAACAAACAGTGCCTAATACGCAGGGCTTCCTCCCTTTCTACCCCTAATCTCAGCTAATTCCAGTCTACATCCAGTCTACACCCACTCCCCCTTAGGCCTAAGAGAGAGGGAACACAAGATAGATTAATGGGGATTGAGGGGGGGAAACGTAATCACCCTTCCTTCTCCTGCCCCATTTCGCAACATACCTTCTTTAAAAAATGCTACGTCACGGATTGACATCGACACAAATCTCTCTGCGCCCATAGATTGTAGCTGAGCTATAATGCCTGACCTAGACGTAAAACCCATAGCCCCCACAGGGCTGTACGCTAAGCTTTTTCACTAGGGGCACACTTGCCCCTAAATGAGAAATTTAGGGGCAAAAAATATTTTCTTTTTTTTTTTTTTTTTTTTTTTTAGGGGCAAATTTTTAAATAACTATTTTACCATTATTTATATCGATTGTTTTTGATTAAAAAAAATTATATAATTATTATTTTGAATAAAATATATATATATTATATAATCATACTTGTAGTTGTATTATCTGCGAGACATCGCCACCTCGCTGTCTGCAAACAGCTCCACTGTCTGTGTGTATACTCGAGCAAGGATTCTCCGGGGGTGCAGCTGGACCCAAAACGCTACATTCAGAATCAGCATGCAAAAGAATTCTCCGGCGCTGCACCTGGACCCTAGTCAGCAGCCCTCACTCATGCGATGTAAACCAGGGACTCGAATACGCATGTTGTTGTTGTAGGTAGCTTGCAGGACGCTTGTAGGACATTGATGCCAGGAGCTTTCTGTAGCTACTGCTGGATGGCGTTGGGACAACGCCTCAGTGAACTATTTAGTTTACTGCGACATTTCGTAGTGACTAGTTACCTAGCCAACCGAGGTATTATGCACTGGACTATTGCTGATGGATTCGTTGATGTCGGGAGCTATCCGTAGCTAGCCGGCTGGATAACGTTACACAATGCCTCAAAGTCATGTATTAAACTAAGTGAATAGTTGACTGGGTCATTTTGTAACGGTAGCTAACGTTATCTCACGAAGGTCCCACACTGACTAGACTAACGTCACGGTGAGGCAATAGCCTCTGTTTACATGCAACAGGTGGGGAGGGGGTAGCAGCAGCAGCAGCAGCAGCAGTGCGCGGTGCGCGCTTCATGTGTGCTGAGACAGCGAGTGAGAACTCCGCTAAAGAATTGGATCATGATTAAACTGCAATGTGGAGAGAGACCTGTTCCCTCGCTCCGCGGCCGCATCCCTCTACCACAGAGCAGCACACTAATGCAATATGGACGATATTCATTCTAATAATAATAGGTTATTTATTCTAATAATAATAGGTTGGCCTCCCTACCACTATTCATTATAATATAATGATAATGGCCTCCTTATCAACAACATAACGCACCGGTTTTGTATCCCGTGACGAATATTCATATATCCACTTGACTCGACTGGACACATGGCTTTACCCATCACTATGGAACTTCATACTTTTGTCACCCCTATAAAAATGCAGCCGTGACTACGTGGGCTACGTGGAACGGTGCTATATAGGCCTTTAACCACGGAGGACTTTTAACCCGGGTTCTTTAACCCGGGGACTCTAACCCCACTTTTAAAACCTTTACCGTATACTATGTATATCAAACGGAAGAAAATAAAAGAAAAATGTATGAAACCGGTTCACCATATTATTTGGACTTTGTGTCCTCAGAAACACCTAGGCTATGGGGTTGTGCTGACACAGGTATCCTTCTTCATTAAATGACAAATATTCATAAATTTAGAGTTGCCAATTGCAGGGCGTGGCACAGGCTGGCACGGTGACTGTTTTCAGTCTATCAGCTGGTGACAGCGATCAGCGATCAATCAATCCCAGCGTGGGGCCTGAATTGATTTGAGAGAGAGTAGCCCTACCAATCTATTCCGTCTCTAATATGGGAGATAGGCAGCAACCTCCAACGAGTCACGCCGTGCGTGTGTGCTGGGTAACAATTGCACGAGTGTGTGTGTGGGCCCCTTAAAGAGCAAAGGTCACGCTCAAGAGCGAGAGGAGCTAAGACTGAGAGAACAGACTACACACAGCCTTATAATACATAAAACTTCGCCCAGAGTAATTAAATAAAAATTTACAATCATGACCTATATATACTATTAGACTGTGACAATTTCATGTGTGTGGTTAAAACCAAATAGGATGAGCTAAGTAACAATGGTAACATGCCTTTATCCAAACCATGTAATAATGGAATTCAGTATAGCATATTAAATGAACTACATACTGTTAAATTGCAACAATTTCGTGTGTATAACAACCGAATAGGATGCTAAAAGTGCTCCTCTCTATTGCATCAGTCCAAATTAGAAATAAAAGAAAGCATCAGTTCTGTATCCCCTAATGATCCCAACCCCGTCACGATAGTAATCTTAAAGATTTGCAGAAATTATTTGTCTTCAATCCTTTCCGTTAAGATCCAATTAGCCATTAGACACAAAATCCCTGTTAAAACACTGCTTTTCCACATCCACACATTTTCTTACCACAACCACCCCCACCCCAGGCCTCTAACCTTCTCTGAATTTCAACCCCCGTCTTACCCTCTCAGGACTTTAACCTTTGATGGGAACTTTAACCTCTGGTGGGACTTTAACCCGGGGACTCTAACCCTATTTGGCAGACCTTAGGCCTCAAACCCTATTTATCAGACCTTAGGCCTCAAACCCTATTTATCAGACCTTAGGCCTCAAACCCTATTTATCAGACCTTAGGCCTCAAACCCTATTTATCAGACCTTAGGCCTCAAACCCTATTTATCAGACCTTAGGCCTCAAACCCTATTTATCAGACCTTAGGCCTCAAACCCTATTTATCAGACCTTAGGCCTCAAACCCTATTTATCAGACCTTAGGCCTCAAACCCTATTTATCAGACCTTAGGCCTCAAACCCTATTTATCAGACCTTAGGCCTCAAACCCTATTTATCAGACCTTAGGCCTCAAACCCTATTTATCAGACCTTAGGCCTCAAACCCTATTTATCAGACCTTAGGCCTCAAACCCTATTTATCAGACCTTAGGCCTCAAACCCTATTTATCAGACCTTAGGCCTCAAACCCTATTTATCAGACCTTCACTCGATAAAGAAAACAACAACTGCACGAAATCCTATGCAGGCATATTTCATTCAAATGACACACCTATTCTAAATTTGGAATTTGCCAATTTGCTGAACATTTAGTAATGGGTTTTCAGCTCACCTCGTCATTTGAAGAAAAAGCACCGGCTCTCGTTTCGACCTGGACCAATAAATGCACGACACGGACAAGAAGACAAAAAAAAAAAAAAAAAAAAAAAAATACAGATTATGATCTACTCATCCTGTGCCAACTCTGCAGATAATCTACTCGGTCTCTGCTCACCTCTTTCCGATCACCAATCCCGGTCGAGCCCCCATTTGAAAGGAATTCCCTCATAGTTCTTTTATTGAATGTCGGCGAGGTGAACAGAGAGTGAGACAGAGTCAGATGGCAATCTGCAGAGTTTTACTGAACCGTCACAGCACAAGTAGACCACAATCCGGACCACGCACCTCCGCACACCGAGCGAGCCAGTGCCAAGTGGTGGTTTCGTCAATACATCGTCACATCATTTATACATTTCTCGTCAGAATGGTGTGTGTATCCCTCTCCGCGTGTATCCATGAATGTTTGTGTGGTGTGTCCGTGTGTGTGTGTGTGTGTGCTGGTGTTTGCTTAGATGGGGAAGAGGAGGGGCTGTATTCCTCCGCTCTCCTTATCAGATGGTGTGTGTATTTCTCTCGGTGTGTATGCATTGGTGTCTGTGTGGTGTGTGTGTGTGTGTGTGTGTGCTGGTGTTTGCTTAGATGGGGGAAAGGAGGGGCTGATTCCTCCGCTCTCCTTATCAGATGCTTTTCTGTGTGTTCATGTGTGTTAGTGTGCTAGAGTGTGTGTGTGTGTGTGTGTGTGTTGGTGTGTTAGAGTGTGTGTGTGTCGGTGTGTGTGTGTGCTAAAGTGAGACACTCTCGATGTCTCTCTATGTGTGTGCATTGATGTCTGAGATGACGGCATATAATTTGTGTGTGTGCATGTGTGTTGGTGTGTGTGTGTGTGAGTGTGTGTGTGTCGGTGTGTGTGTGGGCTTTTGCATGCTTCTGATATCATCATGCACCTGTCCAGACTGTTTCAAATGGGGCCCTACAGTATGTTTACACAGAGACCGTTTCATCGGGCCTGTGTTTACACAGAGACATCTGACGTAAGATATATAAGATATTGACAACAGATCAATGAATTAAAACTATCAAGGCGCCAACGCGCAAGCCCCCAACGGCAAGTTCAAAGACAACTGCAGGCATGTCAGAACATGCCCAGAGTCAGCGTAGTAATACGAGACAAGGACTGAGGTTGGGACTAGATATTCACTTAAGTATAAATACGGCGCAGGTGTAAACAGCAGTACCTTACCTAAACCTTACCCACCTTCACCACGAGTCAACGTGCAGTGAAGTGAGCAACCTTGCGTCTAAATAGAGCATTGAGAACCGCGTGCGAATAGAATGTTAAAGTGTCAGAGTTTAATGAAGTAACGTTGAGTTCGACTTAATCTAATGTGAAGTCAATAGTCGATCATTTATTGTATATCGTGCGGCCACAGTTCTTCCGTGTGTAGCATTACCCATCGGTTCGTCGTGTCTTTAGCTAGTGCACTTATCCAGGCTGTGTGGCCTAAATACGTCGCCCACACCCGAGGAGTCCTAGGCGAGAACCGTTGGACATGTACACAGGAGAATCGGCACCGGCGATTGCAGAACCATTCCTGGTTGGATTATATTGATTTGGGACGTGACTACCGGAGAAGAGCACTGTTGATTTCCACTATCGTTTGGGATTTAACCTCGTGAGGATTACCACTCGGGCCTGCCTCGTGGACGGGGCTGGCTAGCTGTCGTCAATGCTGTCTAGCATCTTGGATTACAACTATTGCTTTTGTCTGCTGATCAAGGGAGTACAAGCACCGACTCCTGTACCTGGAGTCTCTTTATTCCTCGTTGACTCAGACGGAGTACCCGAACATTCCTCTACCCTCCAGGCCTTACACCCCGGAGGGAACCCATTGTCTCCAGTTGGTACCGGTGTTGCCCTATATAATTGCTACTATACAACAGGTGGCGTCAGCTTAGACCCATCGTAGGATTCCTGCTATTCTTAGTGACTTATGCTCTTGACTGACTTTACGTATATTCTTCGCCATAC
Organism: Notolepis coatsorum; assembly: GCF_963971535.1. Taxonomy (NCBI): domain Eukaryota; kingdom Metazoa; phylum Chordata; class Actinopteri; order Aulopiformes; family Paralepididae; genus Notolepis; species Notolepis coatsorum. The sequence continues at coordinate 73,517,599 of NC_140167.1, forward strand.
AAGCGCGACCCTAATTCTCATTCTGTAACCTAACGTTGCCTAATAATAATAAATTACCCTCCAATAGTATTTCTGTGTCAATGCCGTGTTCTTGTGGGTGTTCACCATCTATATTTGATGTACTGTCTGGCCAGTAATTAAAGTACATAACTAGCAGTGGTTTAATCTATCACAATCTTTAATACAGTCAGGGTTTTGTAACCCCTCAGTTACAATTGGTCCTTCGAGCCGGAGGGTATCAGTGTAATATTTAATATAATATTAATATTAACCATGGCCAGCGGTGAACACTCCCCAAGCGGCTCTCCTAAGCTAGAACGCCCGCAGCGCAAACGTCAGCCACCTCCATATCTGGAGGAATTCGCTTTCGTTCTACCCCCTAGCTTATCTAAACAGACGTTAAATACGGATAAAGTGGATAGTCAAAGCATGTCCAATCCTATCGACTTGGCGACCCTGCCAGTAGAGACCCCAGTGGGTTCAAACGAAACTGACTCAGCTCACGGGGGGGACCAGGTGGGACATGACATGACTATACCTCCAGACAGCGTCACCGGGATAGACCCCGGAGCGCTCCAGGAGAAAGAAAGCGCTCCAGGGATAGAACCCGACACACAACCAAGAGAAGAGAACCGCGCCCAGGAGATAGACCTCGGAGCGCGCCAGGAGAACAGATCTCCAACAAGCCCTGTCAGCACCCGATCACCTCCGTCAGTGTCATCCCCCAGCGAGGCGGACCAGATACTGGCGCAAGCCTTGATCGCCACACTGACAGCCTCCACCGAACGCGACCGGCTTCAAGCAAAGACGCTTAGTGAGCGCGAACACTCCGCCACGGAAAGAGAGCGCCTCCACGCGCAACTCCAAGCGCAAGCCCTTAGTGAGCGCGAACACTCTGCCGTGGAACGAGAGCGCCTCCGGGCGCAACAATTAAGTGAGCGCGAACACTCTGCCATGGAACGAGAGCGCCTCCAGGCTCAACAGATGAGCGAGCGCGAACAACGAGAGCGCCTCCAGGCGCAACAAGTAAGCGAGCGTGAACACTCTGCAGCGGAACGAGAGCGCCTCCAGGCGCAACAATTAAGCGAGCGCGAACACTCTGCAGCGGAACGAGAGCGCCTTCACGCGCAACTCCAGGCGCAAGCCCTTAGTGAGCGCGAACTCTCTGCAACTGAACGAGAGCGCTTCCAGGCGCAGCAAAGGAGTGAGGACGACCGCATAAGACTGGAGGAGAGGCGCCTTCAGACGGAAGAGAACATCGAACGAGACCGCGCCAATGCACAGCGCGACGCCGCCAATGCCCAGCGCGAAGCAGAGCGCGACCGGCTGCAGGCGCAGATGATAGAACAATTGATTGCCAGGGCGACACCCCCTCTCTCCGCACGGAGCTCCCGGAGATCATCACGACAAGGGTCTAGGGCACCTTCCCCTACCCGACAAAGCGACCCGGGACCCGGCCAACAGGAGGAACCTGTCTACGTCTCCGACCCCCCTCCCCGACCGGTCCATACGAGACCCAGCCAACGGGAAGAACCGGCCTACGTCGCCGAGAGACTGACTAGAAGACTCCAGGACCTAGAAGAGGAAGAGGAAGAGGAGGAATGTCAAGCCCACCAGCAGCAACGTACTCTGGACCAGGAGGCCCAGTACAGCCCCGACTTCAGCCCCGAGTCACTGCACTACAAACCCCCGACTCAACTCACGGGTGAGTTTGACGTACAGTCAGCACCGAGGAACAGCACCTGGGGACCCGGCCCAGGAGGCCTCTTCCCCTACGCTCACCAATGTGCCAGCCATCCATGGCATCGTACCTTGGCACACCGACGTTCCCAGACTTTACGCGCGAGGACAGAGCACAGTACACGGAATTACGCATGTGTTTGGAGACTATGATGTCCGACGTCCCCGATGAGTCGTACAAATATGCCATCCTCCTCAAGCATCTCAAGGTGCCCAGAGCGCATAACATAGCGCTGGCATATTCCAACTCAAGCACCCCATACTCCGCGGCTCTAGTGGCCCTCGACCAGCGTTATGGACGCATATGGGATTACGTGATCCAAGAAATACGGGATATCGACCGCCTCCCCCCAGCCAAAGACAATAGAGCACTGAATGACCTCTCTATCAAGGTACAATCCCTAGTAGGGATGCTGGGGTCCCAAAAGGAGAAGGGGAGATATGAACTGCAAATTCTAATGTGGAGCGAATACTGGAGAAGCTCCCTCCAGCCCGCCAAGAGCGTTTTCGGCGGCAGAGAGACCACCGTGATCCCGACGGCCCCGAGCCATCCCTCCTAGACCTGGCCGCTTTCCTCGCAAGGGAAGTTAGCAGCCTACGACTGGACACATTCGTGTGGAGTGGATCTAGCCCAAGAGATGGACCTCGGAGGTCCAACGATAACCGCCGGTCAGTGACCGTTATGCACCAGGCCGAGTCAGTGCTGCAGCACAAGAACCACAGCACCCCCCCGACCAAGGGGAAGTGGAAGATTGTATGCCAGTACTGTGAAAAGGAACATTGGCTGTCTCAATGTGACACTTTCAAGAAGCTGACCGCTGACGAGGTGAGTCAGTGGATCAAAGCCAACCGCCGCTGCTTCCGCTGCAGCTGAGTGCCGTTTAAAGAAGAAATGCAGCAAGTGCGACGGCGCCCACTTGGAGGTCCTACACGACAGTAACAAGAAGAAACCCGTACCCCCAAGCAGCTCGAGAGTGAACGTCATGTACATAGACCCTGCGAAGAGCGGGAGCTCCCGAGTGCTCTTGAAGGTGGTCCGAGTGATATTAAGCTACGAGGACAAGGTCATGGACACTTACGCCGTCCTAGACGATGGGTCAGAAAAGACTCTCCTCCTCGCATCCGCCGCAGCCCGGCTGGGTCTGCGGGGGAGCGAAGAAACAATGACAATCCGTACCATTAGAAGAGACCTGAAGACCATAAAGGGTGAAAATGTCTCCTTCACGATAGCAGCGGTCGGGCAGCCCGAGAAGCAGTATAGCATTACTAACGCCTTCACCAGCCACGACATAGGCCTGTCACAGTACACCTACCCCATCCCAAAGCTGATGGAAAAATACGTGCACCTACGTCAACTACCTATACCGCTCATCGGCGACGCCACCCCGACCCTGCTCATAGGATCCGACCACGCACACCTCATCGTCCCAACGGACCGGGTCCACATCGGGCCCAGAGACTGTCCAGCAGCGGTCGAGACCCGCCTGGGTTGGACACTACAAGGCCCCCTCTCCGGGTCTTCCAACCGACCGACAGCCACTCGCTGCCTCCACTCAAGGATAAACGAAGAAGACACCACCCTCTTACAGCACGTTGAGAGGCTATGGACATTAGACGCGATGCCCTTTAAGAATGAAAAGAAACTCGTTCGCTCAAAGGAAGACACTTATGCCATAACCCTCCTCGAGCAGAGGACAAAGAGAGTCGAGGTCAATGGAGTGATGAGATACGCAACTCCACTCTTGAGGCGAGAGGGTATGCCCACCCTCCACGCCTCAAAAGAAGCGACAGAGCGATATCTACTGAACACCGAGCGGCGTCTAGCCAAAGACCCCACTCAAGCCACTGTGTACCGCTCTGAGATCGACAAGCTGATCACAGCGGGACACATAAAGAAAATTGACATTCAAGAGGCCGACCAGACGATCGAATCATGGTACGTGCCCCACCACAAGGTCCACCACAACGGCAAGGATCGCATTGTATTCAACTGCAGCTACCAGATCGGACTACAGAATCTGAATAAAGAACTCTTGCCCGGCCCAACACTCGGCCCCTCTCTCCTCGGCGTACTACTACGTTTCCGCCAAGACAAGGTGGCCATCAGCGGCGACATCAAAGGGATGTTCCTGCAGGTGCGACTAGTGGAGGAGGACAAGCCCTTGCTGCGGTTCCTATGGAGAGAGAGGATCAAAGATGAGCAACCATTCATCTACCAATGGGAGGTCCTCCCCTTCGGAACCACATGCAGCCCATGCTGTGCTACGTTCGCACTGCAAAAACATGTGACAGAAGACCCTGAAGCTGACGAGGAGGTCAGACAAAGTGTAGAGAGGAGTTTCTACGTGGACAACTGTCTGCAAAGCGTCTCGACGCCAGAAGAAGCCGAAGCCCTCCTACTCAAGCTCCGCGCCTCACTGATCAAAGGCGGCTTTGATCTCCGGCAGTGGGCCAGCAGTGACCCTCAAGTACTTCGCAGCCTCTCCCCAGAGACAAAGGCAGCAAGCAGCGAGACCTGGATGGCGACCATCCCAGGTGAAGCACAGGAAATGACATTGGGCCTAGTCTGGCGCTTCAAAACAGACTCGCTCCATTACAAATACACACCCCTGACCACGGAGCAGGGAAGGTCGACCCCTCTACCGACCACCAGACGGAGCGTATACAGAACACTCGCAAGGCAATACGACCCGCTGGGGTGTATCCTACCTTACACCACCCGGGCGAAAATGATTGTACGAGAGCTGTGGGACAAGGAACAGGGCTGGGACAACCCCATACCCGACCACCTCGCTTCCACCTGGAGAGAGTGGGAGAGAGAACTCAACTTGCTCCAAAATGTGAACATACGCCGAAGCTACTTCCCACCCACAGTGCGGCTGGAGACGTGCCAGATGGACCTGCACGTCTTCAGCGACGCCTCAGAAGTGGCCTACGGCTCGGTGGCTTACTTGCGGGCCCGAGAGGAGGGAGGAGAAATACACACAGCCTTCATCCTGGCTCGCTCAAGGATAGCCCCCCGCAAGCAACAATCGATCCCGCGTCTAGAGCTCTGCGCAGCTCTGGTAGGCGCGCAACTCGCCACGTTAATCCAACGTGAACTCACCATCCCGGTGCAAAGAACAATCTTGTGGTCAGACTCCATGACCGTACTCACATGGATCCAGTCCGATTCTTGTAGATACAAGGTCTTCGTGGGAGTCAGAATCACAGAGATCCAAGACCTAGTAGGATCAACGTGCTGGAGGTACGTGGACACGAAACAGAACCCAGCAGATGTCATCACACGGGGGATGTCCCTAGATGACCTCACACGTCACAATATCTACAGTGACGGTCCTGAGTTCCTCAAGCTCCCGGAAGAAGAGTGGCCTAACCCCACCCCTCGGGAGGCTAGTCAAGAGGAGGCAGAGATCAAGAAATCTATGTTCTGTGGGTTGACGCACACCCCAGTCCCCACTGACCCTAACATAGACGACTGCCTCACCTTTGAGAGTGCGCAGCTAAAGACATTCCTGTGGCACCACCCTGAGGTTCCCCCCACTACCGACATTAACGCAGCTAACTACGAAGAGGCAGAACTCCTTCTGCTACAGCGAGCCCAAAGAGACTCGTTCCCCGACGAGCTAGACTGCCTGCAGGGAACAAAGCCAGTCCCGTCAGACAGCAGACTGCTCCACTTGGCCCCCGAGCGCGACACCCATGGCCTCATCAGGGTGGGTGGTCATCTGAGACGGGCCCCGGACTTAACGGATGACGTCAAGTTTCCTATAGTCCTCAACAGCCGACACAAAGTCACTGAGCTCATCATAAAGAAATACGACGAGGATGTGCACCACGCTGGGGCAGAGAGAGTCTTCGCTGAGATCCGACGTCGCTATTGGATACTGAACGGAAGAGAAGCAGTACGTCGCTTCCAGCGGACTCGACCAGACTGTCGCCAGTGGCGAGCACAGCCCAGTATACCCAGGATATAATAATAATTTAGGACCTGCTCCGAGGTCATCAATTGGCACACATGCGATGCATGCATGCAATTCGTATCTGCGATTAACCCATCCCGTCGTCCTTCCCCCCCAAGGGCAGCCGGGAGCAGACAGGCGTCAACGTGAGCCGCGCCAGGGGACCAATCCAAGTGCTCCTGTCCGTCTTCGTCAAGGACGCCACAGCGTTAGCGATCTTGTTGTTGTGCATGTTTTTCCATTGGGTTTTATCTTATCGGGGGGGAAACCCTTGCGAGCACGGGGAGAACATGCAAACTCCACACAGAAAGGCCTGGGAGATACCCCACCTGGGTAACTGGCATCATGGAAACCTGGTCCCCAAGCGGGAATCGAACCCTGTCGACCCAGTCACCCCCAACACACTCTTGATGGGGCGGCTGGACCCCGCGCTTCCACAGACGGTGTACAGACCCGAAGAAGCGAACGGCCGAAGAATGTGGAGGTACAGTCAAGTATTGGCTGACAAGTTTTGGAACAGTTTCCTCCTCCACTACCTACCGTCTCTCCAAACCCGCCAGAAATGGGTAAAAGATAGAGACAACTTACAAGTGGGCACAGTCGTTATGATCATAGACCAGTCACTACCCCGAGCTATGTGGCCGGCCGGCCGCGTAAGGAAAGTGATCACTGGTGCCGACGGAAAGGTCAGATCGGCAGAAGTTATTGTCCAGGGACGGACCTACACCCGACCCGTGGCGAGGCTGATAGAATTGCAGAGGCTCCCTGACTCCCTTGATGACGATCATGACCCACTGACTTTGTAGATTGCCCTACTCCCCACAACAGACATTGAGCAGTTGACTGGACTATTAATCTGTCTTCCTTTTAACTAATTAGGTGCGGACTAATTAGGAGGCGGCTGTTGTGAAGGGCCAGATTAAACTGAATATATATATGTATCGTTTGATATACTTTGTATATTATTTATATATATACACGGAATATCCCTTTACCTGCGTACAGACCAGAGTAATATTCGCTCTCCTATTGGACAGCGCCCCCAGGCGCCAACGCGCAAGCCCCCAACGGCAAGTTCAAAGACAACTGCAGGCATGTCAGAACATGCCCAGAGTCAGCGTAGTAATGCGAGACAAGGACTGAGGTTGGGACTAGATATTCACTTAAGTATAAATACGGCGCAGGTGTAAACAGCAGTACCTTACCTAAACCTTACCCACCTTCACCACGAGTCAACGTGCAGTGAAGTGAGCAACCTTGCGTCTAAATAGAGTATTGAGAACCGCGTGCGAATAGAATGTTAAAGTGTCAGAGTTTAATGAAGTAACGTTGAGTTCGACTTAATCTAATGTGAAGTCAATAGTCGATCATTTATTGTATATCGTGCGGCCACAGTTATTCCGTGTGTAGCATTACCCATCGGTTCGTCGTGTCTTTAGCTAGTGCACTTATCCAGGCTGTGTGGCCTAAATACGTCGCCCACACCCGAGGAGTCCTAGGCGAGAACCGTTGGACATGTACACAGGAGAATCGGCGCCGGCGATTGCAGAACCATTCCTGGTTGGATTATATTGATTTTGGACGTGACTACCGGAGAAGAGCACCGTTGATTTCCACTATCGTTTGGGATTTAACCTCGTGAGGATTACCACTCGGGCCTGCCTCGTGGACGGGGCTGGCTAGCTGTCGTCAATGCTGTCTAGCATCTTGGATTACAACTATTGCTTTTGTCTGCTGATCAAGGGAGTACAAGCACCGACTCCTGTACCTGGAGTCTCTTTATTCCTCGTTGACTCAGACGGAGTACCCGAACATTCCTCTACCCTCCAGGCCTTACACCCCGGAGGGAACCCATTGTCTCCAGTTGGTACCGGTGTTGCCCTATATAATTGCTACTATACAACAGGTGGCGTCAGCTTAGACCCATCGTAGGATTCCTGCTATTCTTAGTGACTTATGCTCTTGACTGACTTTACGTATATTCTTCGCCATACAAGCGCGACCCTAATTCTCATTCTGTAACCTAACGTTGCCTAATAATAATAAATTACCCTCCAATAGTATTTCTGTGTCAATGCCGTGTTCTTGTGGGTGTTCACCATCTATATTTGATGTACTGTCTGGCCAGTAATTAAAGTACATAACTAGCAGTGGTTTAATCTATCACAATCTTTAATACAGTCAGGGTTTTGTAACCCCTCAGTTACAGACTTGATTGATTGATTGAAAACTGTATTAACAGACTGTACATTGAAGGTGGTTGGGTGGGGGGGGGGGGGGTTGGGTAGGAGGGGTGGGTGGGGGACACTGTACAACTGTACAAGCAAAACTGTACATTGGAATATTGACAAGACCATACTTGGTCATTTACTGTACATTGGAGGGGGTTGTGTTAGGACATTTGTAGGGGCCAGTTTCGAATTGCAGTCTCCCGTAGGTGTTTTTTGAGTGTTTTTGAAAGTGGGTAGTGATTCACATTCCTTTACAGCTTTGGGTAGGGCGTTCTATTTCTATAGCATTTCTATCCAAAGCGCTTTATAACTCATACCTCACATTCACCTATTCACTCACACATTCACAACGGAGGCAAGGTAACCTGCTCATCGGGAGCAGTTAGGAGTTAAGGGTCTTGCTCAAGGACCTTCTTATTACCAGATGACCTGCTCTACCTCCTGAGCCACTGTCGCCCCATACCTGTGGCGCCAATGGCGCTCAATATCTGTAGAGCACTCACTTTAACATTATGCGTCTACATTGATCCACTGTGTCTGTCCACCGGATCAGATGTTCTGCGTGTAGCTGTGCAGAACACTGATGTAACCCACCAATGCAAGTGTAAAAACGCACATAAACCCGACACATAGTCTGTCTAGCCTACTGATACCACATAACCCCAACTAAATTCACCCCTACCAGTACCAACGTAGGGCTGTTTAACCTTATCGTTTATTGTCTTTCAATAAATTATCATGATGAAATGATGACATTGTGGCACAACATGTCATTGTCTAAGTCAATGATAAACAATACATGATCTAAATATTTTCACAATGAGAGATCTGAAATATTTGGGGGAATATTAGTTGAACATTTTGGTTTGATATTAACACTTTACATTACCACACAATTCAATGCGATGAACATTAATGGGATTAATGAGATTCCTGATGATTTGAAATCAGGACTAGACTGTAGTGTATAGGGTCCTCATTGCTGGCACGATGGAACGATGACTATGTACATTCAATCATTGTGTTCTAGTACTACAAAAACACTATAGAAGTTATTTATATGATATGTATATTTATTTATTTATTTAAATACCATGATATTACCACCAGTATCGTGGTTTTAATTCAATTATTCCACTGTATTATTTAGCTTTTATGTATTATGTATTACTATGGTAAATTGTTTATATATTTTAAATATATATATTTATTTCCTTTTCTTTTAATATTGGAAATACCGTGATATTTTTGGTAATACCATCATACTTTCTTCTTGAGGGAAATGCCTCTGAGGGATATGTAAAGTCGTAAATTCCCAATAATGTTTATTCAGTGTAAAGTGTGTTAACGACCTGGGGCTCTACATTCCTAAACAATACCAGTTTAACCAGGTTTAAAGACTTTTTTTTTTTTTTTACTTTGACCAGTCAGCTGGTTCTTTTTAGCGTTTATTGCTTTTTCTTCGCATTCATACTTGGTCAAGTTCGACCGACAGAAGCAGGCTGAAAGGGTTCAGATGGGGGGGAAGACACTCTGGGAAAGGCACGGCTGCCGTCCGGGATTCGAACGCGCTCAGCCCCAGATCCGCGCGAGCGCGGTTGTCCACGGCGCTGAAATAGCACTCGCGGTACGTGGTGAGCTACTGGAGCTCCCCAGGTTTAAAGACTTAATGCTGTGACATCATCCCCAGCTGGTTGCTAAAGCCCCCTGGGAAGTGGCGCGCAAGCGCTCCAAGAGGAGATGGAGCCCGCCCCCCTTCAGCATCATCGAGAACGACCTTCCTCCCTTCCCCAAGATCGTAGAACAGGTGAGCCCCCTTCCTCTCATAACCCCCCTTCCTCTCATAACCCCACTTCCTCTCATAACCCCCCTTCCTCGCCTAACCCCCTTCCTTTCCTAACCCCCTTCCCGTCTTAACCCCTCATCCTCTCCTAACCACCCTCATCTCATAACCCCCCTTCCTCCCCTAACCCCCCTTCCTCTCATAACCCCTCTTCCTCGCCTAACCCTCTTCCTCTCCTAACCCTCTTCCTCTCCTAACCCCCCCCCTCTCCTAACCCCCTTCCTCTCCTAACCCCCTTCCTGTCTTAACCCCTCTTCCTCTCCTAACCCTCTTCCTCTCCTAACCCTCTTCCTCTCCTAACCCTCTTCCTCTCCTAACCCCCTTCCTCTCCTAACCCCCCTTCCTCCCCTAACCCCCTTCCTCCCCTAACCCCCCTTCCTCTCCTAACCCCCTTCCTCTCCTAACCCCTCTTCCTCTCCTAACCCCCCTTCCTCTCCTAACCCCTCTTCCTCTCCTAACCCTCTTCCTCTCCTAACCCTCTTCCTCTCCTAACCCCCTTCCTGTCTTAACCCCTCTTCCTCTCCTAACCCTCTTCCTCTCCTAACCCCCTTCCTCTCCTAACCCCCCTTCCTCCCCTAACCCCCTTCCTCCCCTAACCCCCTTCCTCCCCTAACCCCCCTTCCTCTCCTAACCCCCTTCCTCTCCTAACCCCTCTTCCTCTCCTAACCCCCCTTCCTCTCCTAACCCCCTCTTCCTCTCCTAACCTCCTTCCTCCCCTAACCCCCCTTCCTCTCCTAACCCCCTTCCTCCCCTAACCCCCTTCCTCTCCTAACCCCCTTCCTCTCTTAACCCCCCTTCCTCTCCTAACCCTCTTCCTCTCCTAACCCTCTTCCTCTCCTAACCCTCTTCCTCTCCTAACCCTCTTCCTCTCCTAACCCCCTTCCTCTCCTAACCCCCCTGCCTCCCCTAACCCCCTTCCTCTCCTAACCCCCATTCCTCTCCTAACCCCCCTTCCTCTCCTAACCCCCCTTCCTCCCCTAACCCCCCTTCCTCTCCTAACCCCTCTTCCTCTCCTAACCCCTCTTCCTCTCCTAACCCTCTTCCCCTCCTAACCCCTCTTCCTCTCCTAACCCCCTTCCTCTCCTAACCCCCTTCCTCTCCTAACCTCCTTCCTCTCCTAACCCCCTTCCTCTCCTAACCCCCTTCCTCTCCTAACCCCCCTTCCTCTCCTAACCCCCTTCCTCCCCTAACCCCCTTCCTCTCCTAACCCCCTTCCTCTCTTAACCCCCCTTCCTCACTCATGTACAATAGAGAGCATCCTGACCGGCAACATCACCTCCTGGTTTGGGAATAGCACTGCACAAGACCGTAGCAGACTACAAAGAGTGACACGTTCAGCCGAACGCACAATTAGAGGGGGGCTTCCCACCCTCCAGAACATTTACAACAAGCGGTGCAAGGGGAAGGCTAAGAGAATTATTAAGGACTCGAGCCACCCGAACAACTGCCTCTTTGAACTGCTGCCGTCAGGCAAGCGATACCGGAGTCTTATGGCGAGCACAGAAAGACTCAGAAGGAGCTTCTATCCCCAGGCCATCAGGCTGCTAAACGAACAATAATCGCTAAACGAACAATAATCACTATGCAACAACCATCAAATGCACACAGCACACACACCCACACGCACACACACACTCACTCAAACAAACAACACACTGCAGCACCCACTCTCCACACTTTAGATCACACAAACACACTTACACTTTATATTTATTGATAAAGGATTTGCACTACAACTCGTACACCTACTGTGAATTGTACCTAAACTGCACCTCGTCCATTTATGCCTTGCACTATATAGTATTGTATATTAGTACACTGCACAGTATTGTATATTGTATGGTAACTACGTCTACGAACATTGTACATATGTCTAAACTGAACACTGTGACCTCTTTTTTTTTCTTCTAATTTTTACTATGTTTTTATTTCATACTTATCTTGTCATGCACAGTCTCTGGAGCGCAACAGTAAGAAGCATTTTGTACAAAAGTATTCTGTACTTCTGTATGACAACTATTAAAGAAACTTGAAACTTGAACTTGAAACTCTCCTAACCCCCTTCCTCCCCTAACCCTCTTCCCCTCCTAACCCCTCTTCCTCTCCTAACCCCCTTCCTCTCCTAAGCCCCTTCCTCTCCTAACCCCCTTCCTCTCCTAACCCCCCTTCCTCTCCTAACCCCCCTTCCTCCCCTAACCCCTCTTCCTCTCCTAACCCCCTCTTCCTCTCCTAACCCGTCTTCCTCTCCTAACCCCCTTCCCTTCCTAACCCCTCTTCCTCTCCTAACCCCCTCTTCCTCTCCTAACCCCCCTTCCTCTCCTAACCCCTCTTCCTCTCCTAACCCCCTTCCTCTCCTAACCCCCTTTCCTCCCCTAACCCCTCTTCCTCTCCTAACCCCTCTTCCTCTCCTAACCCCTCTTCCTCTCCTAATCCCATTCCTCTCCTAATCCCCTTCCTCTCCTCAACCCCTTCCTCTCCTAACCCCCCTTCCTCTCCTAACCCCCTTTCCTCCCCTAACCCCTCTTCCTCTCCTAATCCCATTCCTCTCCTAATCCCCTTCCTCTCCTCAACCCCTTCCTCTCCTAACCCCCCTTCCTCTCCTAACCCCCTTTCCTCCCCTAACCCCTCTTCCTCTCCTAATCCCATTCCTCTCCTAATCCCCTTCCTCTCCTAACCCCCTTCCTCTCCTAACCCCCTTCCTCTCCTAATCCCCTTCCTCTCTTAACGCCCTTCTCCTAACCTCCTTCCCCTCCTAACCTCCTTCCCCTCCTAACTCCCTCCCTCTTCTAACCCCCCGTCTTCTCCTAACCCAAGTTTCAAGTTCAGGTTTGCTTTTATTTGTAGTACATTTACATTACAGTGAAATTCTTGGTTCTGTATGAGCCCCTGAGAATGTGCTTCATACAGTAAAAAAAAAAGTAAGTAAAAGAGGAATAAAGTCCCAACACTACACAAATATACAATATACAAACTAAAGTACAACCTAAGTACAATGAAAGTACAATGAAGTAAAAATGCACGAGGTACAAACAATGCAGACAATGAGGTACAAAAACGTAAAAAAAGGCTAAATGCAAAAATTAGGTATGGATGTACAGTAGTGCAAATCTCTTGAATAAATAGATACAATATGGTAGTGTCTAAAGTGAGTGTGTGCATGTGGATGTGTGTGCAATGAGTGTAGATGGATGGGTTGATAGAGTCATTGAGCATCCTGATGGCTTGGGGATAGAAGCTCCTTCTGAGTCTTTCTGTACTGGCCACTCTGACAACACTCATCCCTCTTCCCCCTCTACTGCACTCTGACAACACTCATCCCTCTTCCCCCTCCGCTGCACTCTGTCAACACTCATCCCTCTTCCCCCTCCACTGCACTCTGACAACACTCATCCCTCTTCCCCCTCCGCTGCACTCTGACAACACTCATCCCTCTTCCCCCTCTGTTGCACTCTGACAACACTCATCCCTCTTCCCCCTCCGCTGCACTCTGACAACACTCATCCCTCTTCCCCCTCCGCTGCACTCTGACAACACTCATCCCTCTTCCCCCTCCGCTGCACTCTGACAACACTCATCCCTCTTCTCCCTCCGCTGCACTCTGACAACACTCATCCCTCTTCCCCCTCCGCTGCACTCTGACAACACTCATCCCTCTTCCCCCTCCGCTGCACTCTGACAACACTCATCCCTCTTCCCCCTCCGCTGCACTCTGACAACACTCATCCCTCTTCCCCCTCCGCTGCACTCTGACAACACTCATCCCTCTTCCCCCTCCGCTGCACTCTGACAACACTCATCCCTCTTCCCCCTCCGCTGCACTCTGACAACACTCATCCCTCTTCCCCCTCCGCTGCACTCTGACAACACTCATCCCTCTTCCCCCTCCGCTGCACTCTGACAACACTCATCCCTCTTCCCCCTCCGCTGCACTCTGACAACACTCATCCCTCTTCCCCCTCTGTTGCACTCTGACAACACTCATCCCTCTTCCCCCTCCGCTGCACTCTGACAACACTCATCCCTCTTCCCCCTCCGCTGCACTCTGACAACACTCATCCCTCTTCCCCCTCCGCTGCACTCTGACAACACTCATCCCTCTTCCCCCTCCGCTGCACTCTGACAACACTCATCCCTCTTCCCCCTCCGTCGCACTCAGACAACACTCATCCCTCTTCCCCCTCCGCTGCACTCTGACAACACTCATCCCTCTTCCCCCTCCGCTGCACTCTGACAACACTCATCCCTCTTCCCCCTCCGCTGCACTCTGACAACACTCATCCCTCTTCCCCCTCCGTCGCACTCAGACAACACTCATCCCTCTTCCCCCTCCGCTGCACTCTGACAACACTCATCCCTCTTCCCCCTCCGCTGCACTCTGACAACACTCATCCCTCTTCCCCCTCCGCTGCACTCTGACAACACTCATCCCTCTTCTCCCTCCGCTGCACTCTGACAACACTCATCCCTCTTCCCCCTCCGCTGCACTCTGACAACACTCATCCCTCTTCCCCCTCCGCTGCACTCTGACAACACTCATCCCTCTTCCCCCTCCGCTGCACTCTGACAACACTCATCCCTCTTCCCCCTCCGCTGCACTCTGACAACACTCATCCCTCTTCCCCCTCCGCTGCACTCTGACAACACTCATCCCTCTTCCCCCTCCGCTGCACTCTGACAACACTCATCCCTCTTCCCCCTCCGCTGCACTCTGACAACACTCATCCCTCTTCCCCCTCCGCTGCACTCTGACAACACTCATCCCTCTTCCCCCTCCGCTGCACTCTGACAACACTCATCCCTCTTCCCCCTCCACTGCACTCTGACAACACTCATCCCTCTTCCCCCTCTGTTGCACTCTGACAACACTCATCCCTCTTCCCCCTCCGCTGCACTCTGACAACACTCATCCCTCTTCCCCCTCCGCTGCACTCTGACAACACTCATCCCTCTTCCCCCTCCGCTGCACTCTGACAACACTCATCCCTCTTCCCCCTCCGCTGCACTCTGACAACACTCATCCCTCTTCCCCCTCCGCTGCACTCTGACAACACTCATCCCTCTTCCCCCTCTGTTGCACTCTGACAACACTCATCCCTCTTCCCCCTCCGCTGCACTCTGACAACACTCATCCCTCTTCCCCCTCCGCTGCACTCTGACAACACTCATCCCTCTTCCCCCTCCGCTGCACTCTGACAACACTCATCCCTCTTCCCCCTCCGCTGCACTCTGACAACACTCATCCCTCTTCCCCCTCCGTCGCACTCAGACAACACTCATCCCTCTTCCCCCTCCGCTGCACTCTGACAACACTCATCCCTCTTCCCCCTCCGCTGCACTCTGACAACACTCATCCCTCTTCCCCCTCCGCTGCACTCTGACAACACTCATCCCTCTTCCCCCTCCGCTGCACTCTGACAACACTCATCCCTCTTCCCCCTCCGCTGCACTCTGACAACACTCATCCCTCTTCCCCCTCCGCTGCACTCTGACAACACTCATCCCTCTTCCCCCTCCGCTGCACTCTGACAACACTCATCCCCCTTTCCCTTCCTCCTCTGCACTTGTTTGCCAGGTGGGCTCGGACTCCTCGCTCAACCACACGGTGTACTACACCATCACAGGTCAAGGCGTGACCCTGCCGCCTCAAAACCTCTTCTCCGTGGACAGGAACACCGGGGTCGTGAGCGTTCACTACGCAGTCGACCGCGAGAAGTACCCTGAGTTTACGGTGAGTGGCAGTGCCTTGCTCTAAACACATTCAGATTCGTTTGCATCATGGGGCAAAGAAAAACACACACATAGAGCAGGCGGCTGGGTGGCGCAGCGGACATTGCGCTCGTCACCAACGCAAGATTGGGCCGGCCGTCATACTAACTCAATTGGCAGAGTTAGCGGGTGGAAGTCGATGGGTGCTAATCTGGACGTTGTGGACAGCGACTCCTACAGGTCGGTTGGGGGACGCCTGCACAGCAGAGACAGGAAAATGGCGGGGTTGTGTGAGCCTCCCACACGTTACACCTCGCCAATGAGAGTCCGCGCTGGCAGGTGAAAAGATGTGACAGACTGCCTCCACATGTATCGGAGGGGACACGTGATGCAAGGCTTCTATCCTCCCTACAACCGACCAGTGGGGGGCATATGCGAGCAACGTTCAAGACAGGGGAGGGGAGAATTGGCACGGCTAAATTGGGATGGGAGAAAAAATTGAAAAAGAGGAGAAAAAGTGGATAAAAAAAAGAAAAACTTACACATGCATACACACACACACACCATTTAGCCTCGCCCCCTTTCATAACTCATGAACCGTATGTCGTAGACACTTGTGGGAGGCATCATTGGACTCATCAGAGTTCCCTTTTCATTGGTGAAGGTCTGCCCCTATACTTAAGCCACGCCCTTTTGATAACTCTTGCCCTAGAGACTTGTAGGAGGCATCATTTGACTCAGCAGAGAGTTCTGTAGAGATTAAGATGTAAAGTCTATTAAGCTCAATGCTACTTTGAGAGCACCTGCACAATGAGACTTGATATGGGTACCACGCTCTACCCATTGTGCTGCACACAGTGAATGAAAACCCTGAACCCTGGCAGTGGCAGTGGCAGTGGCAGTTTTCTGAAATGAAAAAAAAAACTCTAACCCTAACTAACCTTAGTTAACGATGCACTTGTCCTAATATACTAACCTACACTGTAGCACTCAACAACACTTTGATGAACATTGTTACTCAGCTGATAGAGTTGTGCCCTTCCTGATGACTTGTCGTACAGAACTTATAAGTCGCTTTGGATAAAAGCGTCAGCTAAATTACTAAATGTAAATGTAAATGTAAATGGTAGTGGTAGAGTGGTAGTGGTAGTGCCGTGACCTACCCATTGACCTACACAGGACCAAATTATGGACCACTGTGACCGTATGGTAAATGTGTTATGCTATTGAGTCAGTGTGTCTCATGTACAGTACGGTGTGTGTGTGTGTGTCTGTGTGTGTAGTTTGAAGCCCAGGTGTACGACAGGAAGACAGGACAGCAGACGGATCGACCACTAGACATCATTGTGCTTGTTGATGACATCAACGACAATGCTCCTACGTTCACTGGACCGCTGGAGTTTCACGTCGAAGAGCAGTGCAGTGTTGGTGCGTGAGCGTTCTGCATGGGCAACACTGGTGTTCTATGTGTGTGTGTGTGTGTGTGTGTGTGTGTGTGTGTGAGTGTGTGAGTGTGTGAGTGTGTGTGTGTGAGTGAGTGAGTGAGTGTGTGTGTGTGTGCTTTTGTGTGTGTGTGCGCATGGTGGTTGGGGGTGGGGTTAAATCCTTTGTTGGCTCAACAAGCTAAGGCACATACCACATACTTGTGGTCCCAAGTCAAAACGTAGTATATTTTTCCATTCTGAAAATAAATTTTTAGTATTTAGTATGTGTTAAAAGCACTTTTTTTTGTATTTTTGGTACTACTCATGTGATTTCATGTACTAATTCAAAGCACAAGTTTGTGATAGTCATTAACATGCTGTAAGTGTGTTGTGTGTTTTACCAAACTTAAGTTGTATTTTAGTAAAGATATTACAAATGTACTATTTTGGTAAACACAAGTAACCAAAAATACATCCAAAGTATAATGTCAATATATTTAAGCACATCTTAAGTACAACTTAAGTGGTTTAAATTGAACACCACTTCAGTATACTTTCTGATTACATAAAAACTATGCTAAAGAATACAAATACTTTCATCTGTCATGTCACTGGCTGTTGTGTGCTGTTTAGTAAAGCAGAATCAAATCAAATATTCCTAAAAGAAAAACTAAAAAAACAGCTGTGCCTGTTGTGTGTGATTTATCTAGCTTGACCAGGGCCCTATTCCCCGTACCTGGTTCAACTAAGACTTAGTCGATCAAAAGTCCCATTATCCAGATTCAATTAACCCGATGTTTGAATCCAGGCTTTCCCTGTTCTTTGAACGCTGATTCAGTCTCGTTAATTCGAACCAGACTTGATACTCAGGATAATTGCGCGCGGCCGCCTCACCTGAAAAGACAGCAGGTGTCGATAGCAGAAATCCTGATTTTCTAACGGCATTGATTGATTGATTTAAAACTTTATTAAACATTAACAGATTGCAGAATGGGTACAATACAGTACGGCTCAATAGCCTCGCAGACCAGTTAAATGCATATCTATAGGCTAATTTTAAGTCCCTCATTACCCCAATCAATCAGATTATATTTCTTTAAATGTGCCTGCTGGCAGTAGGCTTAATGGAATGAATAATCGAATGAGATCTTGCTAGCGAAAATAATTAGTTCAACTCTTTCAGAATAAGTAGATACAAACAAGCCCAAAGAGTATCTAATTGATACGAAATAATAGATACTTATGAGGATATCTGTACTGTATGCGCTCGGCTTAAATACATGGTTCCCACAATGTTCAAGGCGCGACCCCCGAAATAACGTGTCAGAGAGGCTTGGAGGGAGGCTATACAGTTTCACTATTAATGAGGTTTTAATCTGTTTCGGACATCATCCATACATGCATTGAATTGATTAACCTTTGGACACCTCATGTTCATCATCAGATAACAGTGCTTGAACAGATAAATGCATTTTCTCATTAATTCATCAAAACGTCAAAGGCTCATTCAATTTATCAAATCCGTCAAACAGCGCATCTCATCAGACATTTTAATCCCAGTTACAATATCACAATAACGTGTGAGTGACAGTGATACAATTCAACAATCCACAGATTCAGATTCCTCGTAATTAATATCCACAGTCCACGCATAAAGACGCTTCAATTTATGCTTGAATGAAACACAATCCGGGCGCTCCGTTAAGCAAATACATCAACAGCGAAGGATATGAAACTAATCAGAGCCAAACGCTCGATAGGTTTCATTAAAAATATCCCAGCGGGATTCACATTTGCAATGCTCCGCATTATTAAAATAACCACATAGTGTGTATATCGCACCTCGCGAGCGCCGTATAACTATGACGTCCATTATTTAGGACAAAGTAAATCTATAGGCTGAATATGATTTATTATCAGCATTTTAGGTATATTATTTTACATTTCAAAAGCCCCCTCTAGAAAAACGAAGCACAAAAACATAATTCAGAATGGTATAATGGGATCTAGACTGTGAGAATTATTTCAGGAAGGGAGCTGGCATTTCTTTGCGAGGGCGTGGCCATGGTTTATCCAGCTAACTGAACTAAACCCTGCCCTCGACCAGGTTCAAACTTTTTGATTTGTTGCCATAGTGATTTAGACAATCCGACGTCGGGGAACAGAAAGGTCTGGCTTAAGTCAAGCTATCCTGAAAATTATCCGGCTAACTCAGTTAGCCAGGTACGAGGAACAGGGCCCAGCTCTATGTGGCAACCCTGGCAGGTTGAGGTGAGTATTTTAGATTAGATTAGATACAAATGTATGGTCATCATGCAGCACAAGTACAGTACAACGAAAATAAGTTTGGCATCCAACCAGAGTGGAAATGTAACAGTAAAGTGCAATAGTAATATACAATGTAGAGCTGAACAAAAATATACAAATTAGTCAAATATACAAATTAGTACTAGTACTAGTGAGTGTAGTGCTAATTAGAGTATGTGAGCATTTAAGAACCCTGCTGGGTGGAGTCTCTCCTAGCAGCTCCATGGCTCTCTGTATTTACCTCTATATTTACCTCTATATTTACCTCTATATTTACCTCTGTATTTACCTCTATATTTACCTCTGTATTTACCTCTGTATTTACCTCTGTATTTACCTCTATATTTACCTCTATATTTACCTCTGTATTTACCTCTATATTTACCTCTGTATTTACCTCTATATTTACCTCTATATTTACCTCTGTATTTACCTCTATAATTACCTCTGTATTTACCTCTATATTTACCTCTATATTTACCTCTATAATTACCTCTGTATTGGCCTCTATATTTACCTCTGTATTTAACTATATTTACCTCTATATTTACCTCTGTATTTCTATATTTATCTCTATATTTACCTCTGTATTTACCTCTATATTTACCTCTTTATATTTACCTCTATATTTACCTCTGTATTTACCTCTATATATACCTTTATATTTATCTCTATATTTACCTATTTTTTATCCACTTTTTCTCCTCTTTTTCTATTTTTCTCCCATCCAATTTCGATGTGCCAATTCTCCCCTCCCCTGTCTTGAACGTTGCTTGCATATGCCCCCCACTGGCCGGTTGTAGGGAGGATAGAAGCCTTGCATCACGTGTCCCCTCCGATACACGAGGAGGCAGCCTGTCACATCTTTTCACCTGCCAGCGCGGACTCTCATTGGCGAGGTGTAACGTGTGGGAGTTTTGTTACTGACTTTGGTCAGGAAGCTCCTCCACTGCCTCACCAGCTGTGTACCTGCCATGCAACTCATGACCAGTCTCTTCACCGCATAGAGACCTCTCACTGTTTTTGATAGAGTTATCCTTGTATGTGTCGAACACAACATCTATTCTGCTACTCTGACTGCCTTCCCTCAGAGCCACACCCAGGATTGTTGTGGTAACATCTCTGAAAGTAACTTTCATCACCTTTCACTCGTTGGACCAAGTTCATTCCATCAACCGCTGTAGCAGAGCTTCCTGGGAGTTGCTCTTCTACTGCTACATTCTTCTGCAAGGTTGTGGCCAAAGTTGCTTTGTTTGTCTTTCTCTGCAATCCTTGCTGGTCAGGGCAGAGGGCAAGGGTCCAAGCGGATGAGACATACACAGGATTCTTCTCTGGGAGGTTTGTCATAGTAAACAATCAGGGACAAGTACCTGGCATAATTCATCTTAATCATAGACATCATAGGCAGAGCAGTGTGGGATTGTGGTTCCTATAGCATGGAGCTGCAACTCCCGGCCCCCCTCACAAGAGGCACACTGAAGGCCAAGTACTGCACCCTCTACCACATGACATCCGGAATGCAGAGAGCTCTCCAGAAAGTCTGTCCGCAGGGTTAGCAGTTCAGCTAAGAGTGGACTTTGCAGCAGATCAACTTCTTGTTCAACTTCTGTTGGTTCAAGTCCATGGCAGTGTCTTTCACATTGTCTAAGTATGATTTTCATCATGATTTCATCATCTCGCTCATCAGTGCTTCGTAGATTGTAGTGTTTACCACCAAGGACTCCAAATCACTTTCTAGGAGGGCTAAGGCATTACACTTTATGGTATGGACCCTGTCCTGAGAAGAATGTTGGAGTGCTGTGCTTCCAGGCAATTTCAGTGGCTTTTGCATGCATTATTCCCCCCAGATGGTACCAGCTGGCCCAAATTTTGTGAGAACAGGCGGGTCACATATGTGTTGTTGAATTCTATTCTAGTGAGAACTAGTGGGTCACATGCGTGTTGTTGAATTCTGTTCTAGTGAGAACTAGTGGGTCACATGCATGTTGTTGAATTCTGTTCTAGTGAGAACTAGTGGGTCACATGCGTGTTGTTGAATTCTGTATAGTGAGAACTAGTGGGTCACATCACATGCGTGTGTTGAATTCTGGTTCTAGTGAGAACAGGCGGGTCACATGCGTGTTGTTGAATTCTGTTCCAGTGAGAACCGGCGAGTCACATGCGTGTCGTGTTGTTGCAGAACACTACAGAATGGAGGTTTGTTTGATTTTGTCCTGAGACCTCCCGATGGCAAAACACCTCTTCAAAGGCAAAGCAGGACAGACGGTGTCTTGGCAGAAACAAACGAGGTGGAACAGCACACTTAGTATACTTGCTGTGGTCACAGAGATACAGTATTATTATGAACTGTTAATGATATTATCTTGAAGGAGATATATTGTGTATCTTTTTAACACTTTTATATGACTTCCTTGAATCTGTGGAACATGTTTTCTGCAAAGAAACTCGTTGACCTCTTTCTTCCCTTGTGTTGAACACACATTTTGGTGGGTGTAGCAACACGCCACATTTTTATCTATGCCAATTATTTCCCTGCCTGGCTACCCCACAACCGGGAGTAAAACACTTTTACTGTTTACTGCTGGACATGTTATAAGCTCACTCTTTTCTAATTTCTCAGAAATTGTCTACCTCACCTTGAAGATCAGTGACCTTTTAGGCCATGATGCGATCAATGACAAGTATCTCATCAGTCGTAGATCCAATCCACATGGAGCAAAATTATATGTCTTCCAGAGAGTTAGTTCTATGATGCGGTCTGTAACGTGTTGATTATTTTAGCTGGGTCCTTACACCCTTTAATTATGAGTTAGAATAGAATAGGGGCGCTCTAGTAGCACACCATGTATCGCGCTGCGTCGCGAAAGCGGCCGACCCGGGTTCGATTCACGGACGCGGAGTCCTTTGCC
>NC_140167.1:73539920-73552420 GCF_963971535.1 Notolepis coatsorum
TAGAATAGAACTTTTTTGATCCTGAGGGAAATTCAGCACTACAGATCGCTCACAATAAACATTTAGGTAGTCACAAATCAAAAATAAGAATAATAATACAGTCAAGGATATACATTCTAAAATATGTATATACATTCTAAAATATACAGCCAAAAATATACAGTAATATACAGTAAGATGTACAGTAAAAAAAAATGTTGAAGATAAGAGTTTATACTGTTACTCTGTGCTCAGTGAGGCATTATATAGATAGTCTGATGGCCGTTGGAATGATGGACTTCCTGTGATGTTCAGTGTTGCATCTTGGGAGTCTTGAGTCTGACACTCAAGTTCTCAGACTGCCTTCTTATCAAACTGTTTTCCCTCTCTCAAATCAAATCAAATCAAATTTATTTATAGGGCCCGACAACACACGTTAATGTCCCCATGGGCCGTACAGGTCTTCTTTAAACAAGTCAAGAAGACAACATAACAATAAGTCAAGAACAGAACACTAGATGAATGCAAATAAATGAAAGAATGCAAGCACTCCCAGACATACCCCACGCGAAGGTAAGGAAAAACTCACTAAAACCTAACAATAGGGAAAAAAAGCTCCACAGGCAATGTGGAGGAGAGAAACCTTAGAAGGGCCGTTCAAGGGGGGATCTCCCTTCTTAGATGTCGGTGATAGTAGTGTTGCAGACGGACAGTTGGTAAGCATGCACTCATGTGTGTGGTGAAACACAGATGAGTGCATGCAATAGCAACTGTACATTTTGAAAAATTAAAGATAGAGCTAATTAGCGATAGCAACTGAACATTTTGAAAGATTAAAGATAGAGTTGATAGCGGATCTATTTGAGGCACAGGGGCGGCGCAAGAGGGTCACGTCCTCCCCGTCTTAGTCACGGGACATTCAACACTCCGGTCGTTGCTCAGGGACAGCCGGAGACAGGGGGAAGGGGGGTGGCGCAGAGAGGGTCGCGAACTCCCCGACATCATCGCGGGACATCCGGCACTCCGGTCACCACTACGAGACCTCCGAAGACAGGGGGGCACGCAGAGGGGGGTCGCAATCTCCCGGCCTTCGTCACGGGACGTCCAACACTCCGGTCAACACTCCAGGACAGCAAGTCATAGGAAGACAGGGAGACGGGACAGGCGTTAGACAGCTCATGAGATTGTAGTAGGCGGACATAGCAATAGATACAAGTGGTAGGCATATATGTGAATGGAGTAGATATATGAAGTAAGCGTATTATGTGAATAGAATAGAAGTACTTAACCCAGCAATGAAACCGCGTTGACTGTTAATCTGTTAACAGTCTGTTAATCAGTTGACAGGACCACGGACAGACGGCGGTGAATAACTGATCCAATGCCTCGGAGGTGCATGTGGAGCAGTCACTACAAGCTTGGCCAAGACCCCGAGGCATCCATCACCTTGGTCAGCGCCAGGAGACGGGTACTCAGAGAGAAGAGGGAGGGAGGGGGGGGGGGGGGGGGGGGAGAGGGGGGGGGGGGGAAGAGTTAGAGTTCCATGTTTGTGGTGCTGCAAAGGAGCAGACATGTAGTACCCTGTAGTGCCATGTAGTACCCCGTAGTGCCATGTAGTACCCTATAGTACCCCATAGTGCCATGTAGTACCCCGTAGTATCCTGTAGTACCCTGTAGTGCCATGTAGTACCCTGTGGTGCCATGTAGAGCTATGTAAGCCATGTAGTACCCTGTAATGCCATGCAGTACCAAGTAGTACTCTGTGGTACCATGTAGTACCCTGTACCCTAACTAAACTACCCTATAGTAAACTACCCAGTGGTACCATGTAGTACCCTGTACCATAACTAAACTACACAGATTAATCTAAAGGTCAGTCCCCGACCAGGTGAGATCAAGGTAGGTTGAAGGAGAGAGAGAAAAGATGAGTCTTAAGCAGGGATTTAAAAGCTTCGACAGAGCAGGCGCCCCTGATGACGGCAGGTAATTTGTTCCACAGGTAAGGAGCGCGGTAGACAAAGGCTCTGTGGCCGGCGGATTTCTTTTTAACCCTAGGGGTCGATAGAAGCCCCGCATTTTGTGAGCGCAGAGCACGAGCGGGCGAGTATCGGGAGATGAGATCAGATAGATAGAGCGGTGCAAGCCCATTTAAAATTTTGTAGGTAAGGAGTAGCACTTTAAAGTCAGAGCGGGCTTGGATAGGAAGCCAATGTAGGGCGGACAAAACTGGTGTGATGTGATCAAATTTTCTAGTTCTAGTTAGTATCCGTGCAGCCGCATTTTGCACGAGTTGAAGATTTTTGATGCTTGAATTAGGTAAGCCTGAAAAAAGTGCATTACAGTAGTCCAGACGTGATGAGACAAAAGCATGAATCAGGGTTTCAGCATCAGCCAGAGTTAAAATGGGGCGTATTTTTGCGATATTACGAAGATGGAAGAATGCAATTTTCTCTTTCTCTCTGTAGGCACGCAGGTTGGAGTGGTGACTGCCACAGATATAGACCAGGAAGACACCCTCCATACTAAGATCAAGTTCTCTCTTCTGACGGGCGCTGAGCTCTTCTCCATCCACCCCCAAAGTGGGATGATCTCCGCCAGGTCCAGCGGACTGGACAGAGAGGTGGGGACATATAGGCAGATATATTCCTCTGCAAAGTGCACAGAAAACAAGCTCTCCCAAGTAAAAAACTAAGTGTACTTACTATACTATATACTATAGTGATAATTCAGGTATTAACATAAGGACAGTGTTAGTACTACAATCTGCATTAGGGTCTGTACACCAGCGTTTCCGTTAGCCGGTAATTACCGGTATTTGACCGGCAAAATCTGGTGAAGTCCGACATATCTAATCTCTCCGGTCATAATGTCCGGTGAAAATAATTCCCTCTAAACACAATTAGATTATTTGAATTGTATTAAAATAGGCTAAAATTAAATAGCCTATGCGATGAACGAAACAATCATTACATTTGTCGTTGCTTCACCAAGCAGCCGGTCAATGACATCCTGTGTCAGCGAGCTGGCAGCTGATATATTTACGTGAAGCATGGCTTGGCAGGGT
Source organism: Notolepis coatsorum (assembly GCF_963971535.1). NCBI lineage: Eukaryota > Metazoa > Chordata > Actinopteri > Aulopiformes > Paralepididae > Notolepis > Notolepis coatsorum. Next base: position 73,542,964 of record NC_140167.1, read on the forward strand.
GCAGTACTCCAATTCAGCCATTGGCAATTCAGCTGTTGGGTGGGGGCGCTGCTGACACCGCTGCTCTGCTCTGTCTGCTCCTGCTCCATGCTTCACGTAAATATATCAGCTGCCAGCTCGCTGACACAGGATGTCATTGACCGGCTGCTTGGTGAAGCAACGACAAATGTAATGATTGTTTCGTTCATCGCATAGGCTATTTAATTTTAGCCTATTTTAATACAATTCAAATAATCAAATTGTGCTTAGAGGGAATTATTTTCACCGGACATTATGAGCAGCAGCACCAAGTCGTTGGGAGGTGGAGATATACATCACGGCGCAAACCCACGATAATGTTGCCGTCTCTCTGCCAAATTTCTCAGTTCTTCGCTTGATATAATTAATACAAATGTCCAATATAACGGAATTCGTTAGCTCATAAAAATGTGATTATAACAGACTGCTGTTTATTAAGGTCGGGCAGACTGCCCACCGACACCTCAAGTCGGCAGCAGCACGCAGTCTCGAGGGACGTATTTTATTTGGAATATATTAATGACTGTATATACGCAAAAGTAGTCTAGTTTTAAGTTAAAATATTATAAATGCCTTGATGATGTCATTCTTTATATAGGCCTATCAATTGTTTTTAAGCTCAATAAACTCTGACCGGAATTTATCCCATTTGTCCGGTAGATTGAAATCTACCGGACACTCAGACCTGCAAAAAAAAATTCTAACGGAAACCCTGCTGTACACCCTTGAAAGAGATGTGATGAGATAACTGTCCCTTACAAAAGACATACGTGTTATTGATCAAAACAACACATGTTGCTATTAAGTTGTGTTGTTTCTTCAATACAAACATTGGGAGCATTCAAACCTCGATCCATTGACCTCTAAAGGTTCTGCTAAAGTGGTATGTGGTCCAGTTATGCTGCTCTGATTATGTCCTCTTGAAGTTGTCTGGCTTCAAATTTTATTCAGATAAATGTGGTGGAGTAAAAAAGTACAATATTTCCTTTGAAATCTAGTGGAGTAAAAGTACAAAGTTCTCAAAAAAATTTAATACTCACGTAAAGTATGAGTACCTCAAAATTGTGCTTAAGCACAGTACTTAGAAAAGAAGAAGAAGAAAACGTACTGTAGTTTCCATTCCACCACTGATAAATGACTTATTTGTGATCCACTGCAATATAGCACACAGGCTATACAAGATTGTTCACACCTCTTTCAACTACTCTTTTGCCAACACTGGCCCACTGCCACTACCAACACTCCTAGAACCTGGGTGTTGTTAGTACACCTGGACATGCACCACAGAGTGCTCCATCGCCACATCTAGAGATTGTAGACGTAGGTATTGTTATGCTGATGATGACTTTGGAGTAATAGCATGGTATTTTTTTGTTGGTTAAAACAAGTGGTCTATATGTTGAAATAATAGCTCTACACTCTGATAAAGAGTGTTTGGTCAGTAACATGGGTCTCCCAGCCCCTTCGCTCTGCAGTAAACAGAAAATAAATGTACTGGTATGAATGAATTAATGAAAACTTTATTTAACAGATTGCAGAATGGGTACAATACAGTACGGCTCAATACACACAATTGTTAAGGGGATGCAGACCAGAGAAAGACGTTTGTCTTGTTTACATCAGGGTCCCCCATTTTCAATTCATAGTGATGTCTTGTTCCCACTTCATCCAATTAGGAGAGAATACGCAGATATGTCCTTGAAACAAGTTAAATAATCTACCAGTACAGTAAGCTAATTTGGCTTGGCAAGATTTCTGGAAATAAGTAAAAATATCTACTGTATGGTTCTCTCTCCTGATTGGATAAAGTGGGAAGTGACTGATACCAGAAAGTGTATTTTATGTTTACTGCAGATTGGAGAAAGTGGGAGACCCATGTTACTGACCAAACACTCTATATCAGTGATGTCTGTCAGAATGTAGAGCTATTTAACACATATTTTAACAAAGAAATACCAATTACAGCACCTTTGATAAATAAAGGATGGGGGACGACGCCATAGATGGGTTTTCTGTCAGATTCGGCGTGCACGCACATCAAGGAGGCACAAATGAATGTAATCCTGGTTAGAACAATGGGGCTGACTACAATATATTTGCATTTGTTAGCCGTGCTAGCGATCTAAACAATCAATCCATGCCAAAGCTAGATATGTAAAAGGTGAAACAACTTTTAGTTGTCGGGGGAGAAATTGTCCAATATAATAACATTTTGAACCCCAACTTTATAAACATTTTAAGTGTGTTAAATGTATATTTCTACCCATATATGTATACTTGAAATGTAGTTTTGGTACTTCTTATGTGCTTTCATATACTAATTAAAAGCATGTTTAATATGTAATGCAATATATACGTGTAATCTAAGTACATTTAAAAAAGATGTGTAAACATCTAGTAAACTTAAAAAAGTTTACAACATTTTTTAAATATCTGGTAAGCAGAAGCAACCACAAATACTATACATTAAAAAGTATAATTCCAATATATTTAAACACATCTTAAATAAAAAAAAAATGTAATTTAAAAATTTAAAAATTTTAAAAATGTTCTCTGTTTTTCTCCCCGTCCCAATTTTAGTCGTTGTGCCAATTCCCCCCCTCTCCTACCTGGTTGTTGTTCGCATGTTCTCCTACGAGTCGGTACAAGGGCGTCCCGAGTCGATCGCACGCTTCCTCCGATACGTGCAGCGACAGCCAGTGACGTCTTTTCACTTGGCAGCGAGGACTCATTTGGTGAAGTGTAACCCGTGGGAGGGCACGCTATCTCCACCAAGTCCTGCCCCCGCTGAGCAAGCGCCAAGACCTGACCTGTAGGCGTCGCTGTCCACAACGACAGATTCCCACCCACCAGCTTCCCACCCCCTAATACTGCCAATTGTATTAGTATGAACGACCAGCCAAGCTGGTAGCAACGCAGAGAGCTGGGCTTGAACCCAGCATCTCCTGCGTTGGTGACGAGCGCAATCTCCGCTACGCCACCTGACCGCCCCTTTAAATACAACTTTTAACACACTAGTAAAACTGATAAAACTGGAGCGCTTTCAATTTAACACCACTTTTGACATGCAGGTCTTTTATTTTTTCAAAATGGAGGAATAGCATCTGGGAATGAAACTGCTCATTTGGTTCTTCCAGGTACAAGTGGTGATCCCGGTGACGGTGGAGATCAGAGACTTGGATGGAGCCCGTAACGGGCTGTTCAACACGGCCACCGCGACCATCACACTGGTCGACATCAATGACAACGCCCCCACCTTCAGTGAAACCATCGTAGGTCACTTTCTCAACATTGAGGGGTTCTTAAAAGGGTCTAATCAATGTCTCCCAATAATGTGTTTCATGTTGTTTCACGACTAAATATAATTTAACTGACCTGTCCTGCACAATGTAACCTTTTCTCGTATGTAACATTATTCTCATGAGGGATTTATAGCACATGCTGCGAAAGGTTGCTGCCACCTCTCTGTGGCTCTTGCCATTACATTTGCATTATGGTTAAGGTTAGGGTTAGGCTAATGTTGGGGTTAGGTTATTGTTAGGGTTAGGTTAGGGTTGGTTTATGGTTAGGGTTAGAGGAATAGTTAGGGTTATGATTAGGGGCAGGGTTATGATTAACACTGGGACCACACCGCTTTGTAGGAAATGCTACGAAAATCCGGCACTCTGACTGACTGACTGACTGACTGACTGACTGACTGACTGACTGACTGACTGACTGACTGACTGACCGCACAAAACTACTGTAAACAGGACTGATTCCTGACTGATCCAAATAATCGTTGCTCAGCCCAAAAAAAAAATGACTTAAGCATATTTTCTGAAAGTATCCTTTGCATCCTTTTTACTGGGAGAGAGTAGCTCATGTTTACAAATATGGATTTGAAATATTGACTTTCCTAGGCTACGGAAATTACATATTGGAGTTGTTAATGGGGGTGGTGCTCCCCTTTTAACCTGTGATGTAGTTCGGTTAAATGAAGATAACAGGCTTGTTTGACATGAGTCTGCGTGGTTTAGACCGCCGCCTTGCAAAGCACATTGCATGACTTTAGAAGCGCGTCCGTCTGTAGACACGGCTGCACGGGCCTGTAAACTAAAATCTCAACTAGTGCATAAGGAGTACCAAAACATTGCAAGTATACGCTCAGAAAAGTATGGGAGAAATATACTTTTAACACACTTTATATACTAAAAACATACTTAAAATAAATATTATATATAAATCAAATGTGACTTTTCTCCCCCCAGTGTTGCATGCAGCATGCATGTTGCATTAATACTGACTTTAATACTGACTTTAATACTTACTTCAATACTGACTTGAATACTGACTTCAATACTGACTTTAATACAGACTTTAATACTGTCTTTAATATAGACTTTAATAGTGACTCGGGTAAACCCTGTCCTGGCCAACATCTGCGTTTTCCAGCGATCCTATTCAGGATTGTCATGATAGGGGATAGGGGATGGATTTAATCTGGGTTACTCTATATACAATGGAATATTGCTGGGCACGTAAATGCACGTAGTATGTGTTTTTCAACGTTGAAAATTATGTTGTACATTCTATTGGATAACATGGTGTTTTAACACAGTCTCACCTGCTAGCCGGGTTTGTTCCCGCGCTGCTTCACCTGTCACCTGTTACCAAGCTAACACAAGTCAGTATCCAGAGTGTCGGTTAACAGCCAACAGAGTGCCAACGGGTGTGGTCTTCAACCTGTCAGGCCTGCCCTTTCAAAGACCCTGGAGAGACACTATGATTGATGACAAAAGACAACCACAGGGCATGAGCTGTACAGTATCATCATACGTTACGTACCATATAGACCAGAATACATCCGAGTATAGAAGAACAGACATCATTATACCATATAGACCAGAATACATCCGAGTATAGAAGAACAGACATCATTATACCATATAGACCAGAATACATCCGAGTATAGAAGAACAGACATCATCATATGAGCTCTGTAACCTCCACTGTGAGAATGGGTATAGGCAGAGCCCAATAGCTGAACACAGGAGAAGAGAGAATGGAGCGTTTTAGGGTGTTTTAATAGTATCCCCCAAGCAGACAGTTGAACAGGCAGGAATGTGCAACAGACAGGTATTGGGAATGTTTCTTGGGGGGATGAGGACAGGTGCACTCCCAGTGCAGCTGTGGGCAGAAGACACAGGTCTGTGTCGAGAGAGAGCAGGAGCACTCCTTGTGCAGCACGAGATGTCCAGGCAGGGAGGTGCACTGGAGCAGAGGTCCTAGGTAACTAGAATAACACCACGACGAGGTCTGGTCAGAATCTGCCAGTAGATGTAGTGTCTTGCTGATCAGGGGATGAGGTACAGCTGTGTCGAGTGAGGTGCCTGGCAGCGTGTGAATCAGGGGATGAGGTACAGCCGTGTTGAGTGAGGAGCTTGATAGTGAGTGAAGGGGTGCTGGCAGCACATTTGGCGCCCTAGGCGAGCTTCACCACTGCGCGCCGCCCCCCCCCCCCCAAAATCAAAACATCTTAACCCTCTCACTGCCGCGCTACCAAACGGTTAACCCTTTTCACTGCGATAATACGACCGTCGGTTGTGTGATAGTAAAGGGTTAACCCTCTGTCGTGTGGCAGTGAAAGGGTTAACAGTTATACAGTAAAGTACTGCACCTTTATTTTTTACAAGCAAGAACAAGAGCTAAGAATAAATGTAAAGTGCACACTAAAGAATTAAAACAAATAAACAACTTAGCTAACACACAATAATAATAATAACAATAACAAACAATAAAAGAATGTGCAAATTTGCTTTAAAAGAAAATTAAGAAGAAATGTAAAGTGCACACTAAAGAATTAAAACAAACAATTTAGCTAACAATCAATAATAATAATAATAATAACAATAACAAACAATAAAATAACATGCACATTTGCTTTAAGAAAATTATGTATTGTAAAATATGTTACACATATAATCAAAATATAATATGCTAAATAAACAAACAAATAAATAAAAATTATAAATTCACTTTGTCTGAAGAACTATTTACATTCCACTCCCTATCATCACACTTCAAGGTTAGCCTGTAGCGTTTCCATTTACAGTGCAATCCTTCTGGCCTTCCTCGCTGCAAAGTCATCAATCACATCATCATATGAAATCTGACCACCAACCTCATGGTTAATACTGATTACAGCCAGACCACTGAGGCGTTCTTGAGCCATGGTTGACCTCAGGTATGTTTTCAAGAGTTTTAATTTGGAAAAACTCCTCTCGGCTGAAGCTACTGGTAGCGTTGCACTGATCCGCAGAGCAATACACAAGTTGGGATATATCTCTGTGAGCTGCTTTGTGTGTATGAATTTCAACAACTCAAGAGTTGTCATGCTTTTTGATGGCAAGTCAGGTACATTTTCCAACTCCTGAGCCAGCTCCTTCTCATCCAAATCCGATTTCCCTCCATGGTTTAAGGTGTGTACAAGTGCCTCTGCTTGCTTCATCAGCTCTTGGTGTGGTCTTGGAAGTTGTACAAAATTGCATACCTTTTACCTTGGCACGTTTCTCTTCTTCTTCTTTTCTTCTCTTTTTATACTGCGACCCGGATGGCTTTTGTCTATTCATAGTTCTCTAACATTAGTCTTTCTTTCCTCTACGCTCAATTCTTTTTTTTATCCACTTTTTCTCCTCATTTAAATTTTTTTCTCCCATCCCAATTTAGCCGTGCCAATTCTCCCCTTCCCTGTCTTGAACGCTGCTCGCATGTGCCCCCCACTGGCCGATTGTAGGGAGAATAGAAGCCTGTCTCATGTCCCCTACGATACATGTGGAGGCAGCCTGTCACATCTTTTCACCCGCCAGAGCGGACTCTCATTTTGGCGAGGAGTAACGTGTAGGAGGCTCACACTGCCCCCGCCATTTTCCTGTCTCTGCTGTGCAGGCGCCCCAACCGACCTGTAGGAGTCGCTGTTTACAACGTCCAGATTACCACCCATCGACTACCCACCCGCTAACTCTGCCAATTGAGTTCGTATGACGGCCGGTCCAAGCCGGAGGCAACGCCGACAGCCGGATTCGAACCCGGTGTATCTTGCGTTGGTGACGAGCGCAATGTCCGCTGCGCCACCCAGCCGCCCTCGACACTCAATTCTACAAACACTTGACCGATACCCATCAATGCACAGCGCTCTAGCATGTTCTGACTGTGAACACCTAAAGCTGAGGCTCAGACCGACCGACCGTTTTAGACAATAATAAAAGTTTAAAATATATATATATATAATAATAAGTAAAAAGAATTTATTTGCCATTTGCTCAGGGCATTGGTACAGGTGTACAGGGCATTGGAACAGGTTGTACAGGGCATTGGTACAGGTGTACAGGGCATTGGTACAGGTGTACAGGGGATTGCAATTATTGTGTGGATCTCTCAATCAAGTAGTAAAAACACGATAAGAGTAGCAATGTGTGTAGGGAGGTGGGGTATGTGTGTGTGCATACATGTGTGTACAGTATGTGTACACGCACACATGTGTGTGTGCAGGGGGGTTTTGACTTGGGGCAGGGCCTTAATGTCTTCAGCCAGTTGTCTGATAGCTGTTGGAAAGAAACTAATGTGGAATCACTTCCTGTTTGTCCTGATGCTCTCAGGTCCACATAATCTAGTGATGCTGTCATCAAGAGACTGCTAAATGGTGAATAGTGGAACAACTCCTAGGACATTATGACAGTAACCCATGGTGATGTTTTCTGATTCAGAGCTATAAATGAAACCCAGTTTGAGGATGAGAGGATTTATTGTCAAAGGACCAACTCCAAAAATGTTCACTTGATGACATCACCAATTTGAGTTTGATGGTCCATTTGATGCTGGTGTAGAAGGTTAATACTTAATTAATAGAAGTAAGTGTAATGATAGAAGTAAATTTACACCCCTAGACTTCAAACTAGTTACAGAAACAATTCCAGCGTATTGACATTGACACGATCTAGAGTGAGACGTGCAGGGCAGACAGTTCCTCTCATTGTTTTGACAACCACTCAAGAGCCACTAAACACTCCCATGTGTCTTTAAAGGAACATGCCAACATTATGGGAAATGCTTTTACCGTCTTCTTCAGAGTCAGACAAAAAGATAGATACCAATTTCCTCTCTGTGCGTTCAGTAAGTTATCCGGCTGCAAGCTAGCCTAGCACAGTACAAATTAATGGAAGTGGATACGGACCATTAGCGTAGCTTAAAACTGAAGAGAGGTGTTTTGGGCCAACAGCTAGGCTAGCTGGTCCGTATCTGCTTCCATACATTTTTGCTGTGCTAGGCTAGCTTGCAGCCGGATAGCTTTCTACTGAACGCACAGTAAGAGAGGAAATTGGTATCTATCTTCTTGTCTGACTCTGGAGCAGACAGTAAGAGCATTTCCCAAAATATTTTCTGAATGTATTTTTAGTAGCTTTTCCTTACCAAAATAGTGCAATTTGAACACGTTTACTAAAGATGACTTAGATTACACTTATTCACAGCATATTAATGACTCATATCATAGTCATAATCATAATCAAAACTAAACATGTGCTGAATTAGTACATGAAAGCACATAAGACGTGAGGAAATCTAAGAGGAAATGACTGTGAGTGTGAGTTTTAAAGGGTTAATGATGGCTGTTGTTTTGACAGTACAAGGGGAAGATAGAGGAGAACCGTGCAGACCTGCTTGTTCTGAGGATTCCAGTGGATGACAGGGATGAGGAAAAGACCAAGAATTGGAATGCCAAGTTTGTGATCACCGAGGGTGACGTGAACGGGAATTTCCGGATCGAGACCGACCCTGTGACCAACGAGGGCCTCCTGTATGTGGTCAAGGTGAGTGCAGATGTGTAGAAGATCATTGTGATGCATTGATATCATAATAATAATAATAAATGGTACTTATATAGTGCTTTTCTTGAACTCAAGTACAGTGCAACAAAAATAAGTTTGACAGCCAATCAGACTGCAAATGTAGCAGCAAAGTGCAATAGTAATATACAATGTACAGGTGATTAAACTGAGTATAAAATATATAAATTAGTACTACTGGGTGTAGTGCTAATCAGATGTATGTACAGAGTTGTAATACCAATGTACAGTGATACAAGTATAAAGACAGTACGGTCATAGTCATACTGGCCAGCAGCATAACTAGTAAGATTAGGTCAGGGATATGTACAGATATAACAGACAGTTATATATATATATATATATATATATATATATATATATATATATATATATATATATATATAGGTATATATATAGGTATATGTAGATATATATACGTATATATATATATATACAGTAAGAATAAAAATATATATATACGTATATACAGCATTATTGTACATATATATATATTGTATATGTATATATATGCTGTAAATATATATATATACAGTATAATATACATTATATATATA